>NW_027197031.1:0-7500 GCF_038502225.1 Cherax quadricarinatus | reverse complement strand
AGCGAAGTGCTGTAAAGCGAAGTGCTGTAAAGCCAAGTGCTGTAAAGCCAAGTGCTGTAAAGCGAAGTGCTGTAAAGCGGGGCCTTCCTGTAATACTATCTGTAGATATCTATAGATATACCTATAGAACTTTGATATACCTATACAATTTTGATGATATACCTATAGATCTTTGATGGGTTTCCAGAGTTTTCCCACGTCCGGAGCACGGCCCCTGAGCCAAGTTTGTCTGGTGCTTGCCTGATCAAACAAGTTGTTGCTGCTGGCGGCCCACTAGGCCACATATCAGTCTTTGTGATCTGGCACTTGGCAGAGGAAATTCTCTACTTTCCTGACACCTTCTATACTTGATCCAGCAATGTTTCTGATATCATCTGGTAAGATGTTAAAAAGTCTGGGACAATCTATGTTAATGTTCTCTTACTGTGACCAAGGCTCCCCTGCTCTTTAGTGGGTTACCTGGAGGTTATTCCGGGGATCAACGCCCCCGCGGCCCGGTCCATGGCCTGATCAACTAGGCTGTTACTGCTGGCCACACGCAGTCCAACGTACGAGCCACAGCCCGCCTGATCCGGCACTGACTTTAGGTATCTGTCCAGCTCTCTCTTGGAGGCAGCCAGGGGTTTACTGGCAATTCCCCTAATGCTTGATGGGAGGCTGTTGAACAGTCTTGGGCCCCAGACACTTATGGCGTTTTCCCTCAATGTACCAATGGCGCCCCTACTTTTTATTGGGGGCATTTTGCATCGCCTGCCCACTCTTTTACTTTCGTAGGGAGTGATTTCTGTGTGCAGATTTGGGACCATTCCTTCCAGGATTTTCCAAATGTAGATTATGATATATCTCTCCCTCCTGCGTTCCAACGAGTACAAGTCAAGTGCTTCCAAGCGTTCCCAGTAGTTAAGGTGCTTGACAGAACTTATACGTGCAGTAAAGGATCTCTGTACACTCTCTAGATCTGCGATTTCACCTGCTTTGAATGGAGATGTTAATGTACAGCAGTATTCCAGCCTAGAGAGAACAAGTGATTTGAAAAGGATATATATGGGTATATCTTGCACTTCCATATCTCTCTAATATGTTGTTTTGGCAATATGTAGATTTGTAGATGAATGGTTCAGAGAACCGACATGTTGTTGAATTAGACATGTGCAACTCTTGGGTACTTTGAGGAAACGTTTCGCCACACAGTGGCTTCATCAGTCCATACAAAGGAGAAACTTGAAGAACAGGAAAATGAGGTAATCAGTCCCTCAGCCTTGAGTCGATGTTGTCAGTCCATCAATCTTGAATAGAATACGGTATATGAGCGGAGAAGCAGCTTATAAACCGTAGACAGGAGAGGTGCAGCAGTCGTAGATGGTGTCACATTTGTTCAATGTGGAAGTAGGTCGTGCCCAAGGGTTAGGCAAGTGAAGAATTCCCAAGTATTAAGATCCCAAGAAGTTGCAGTGTCTGACAGGATTGTAGATGAATGGTTCAGAGCCGACATGTTGTTGAATTAGACACATGTGTCTAATTCAACAATATGTAGATTTGGGACTTGACCCTCAAGTACATATTTAGGACTTTGAGACGTTCCCAATTATTTAAATGTTTTACCGGCTCTATGTGGGCCGTAAATGATCTTGGATTCTGCTCCAACTCTGATATCTCTCCTGCCCTGAATGGAGCTGTCAACACTGAACAGGACTCCAATTTTGAGAGCACAGATAATTTGAAAACTGTCACCACTGGCTTTATTTTCCCTTGTCCTGAGAGTCCTCATTATCCACCCCATCATTTTCCTGGCCATCGTGACATTTACCTTACCGTGTTCTTTGAAAGAAAGGGCGGCCGACATTGTTGCACCCAGACCCTTCACATGTTCCTTCCGTTTTATTTGGTGGTGCTCTTGTGTTTTTTATATAGTGTCCTTGTAGAGTTCTTCATTTTTCCTATATCTAAGCAATTGGAACTTGTCATCAATAAAAGTCATGTTATTTTCCACTGCCCACAGAAAGACTTTGCCGTCAACAATAATCAATACCATACTCTAAGCGAGAGAGCACAAGCTATATGAATAGTGTCACCAGTGGCACTATTTTTTTAAGGTTATCATTATCCACCCGTTATGTTCCTGGCCGTCCTGACATAAGCATTCCACTGAGTGTTTAGCAGCTACGACAGATTCAAAGTCTTCCTTCCAGTAAAGCTACAGTTACTATCATTTGGAGATTATCGTGTCTCAGAATGGCCTATCACAGATGAATAGGAAGGTGGATGGGTAGTATGTGAGGAGTGGTTAAGTAGTGTTTGAGAGGTGGGTGGAGTGTGAGAGTGGATGAGTAGTGAGGAAGAGCAATGCTAGGAGGGTGAGTATTTTTAGCAAAAGTGGATACATTCACAGTCTGCTGATAGTTACATAGTGGGAACAAAAATTTGCTATATCTGTCTGACGTATTCCGCCACACAGGATGGGTTTCAGTGTTGAAATTGGCGAGGAAGTGTGTGTGTGGGGAAGGGGGATGGATGTGGCGGGTTTTAAGGCAATGGTGATACAGAGAACCTAATTAAGGGCGGAACCCACAAGACGACTAGCTTACCTTGCCTTACTGGCTGGCGAAAATTAAAACAAATAAATAATTTACAAAGAACAAAAACAAGTGCAACTAGAAGAATTTATATGGAACAATATTACTGAAGTTAAAAAAAAAAAAAAAGTCAAGTTACGGTTTTAATTTATTACTGTTTAGTTTACAAGTGTAAACTCTTCATCCACAAGTGTTGACGCTCAATAATATTGACACTGCACGTTGATTATGAAGTCTACGTAAAATATAACGAATGTGAAACTAATTTTCACAATTTTTCAATTATTCACCGTAGCAATAAATAAATGCTTATGAGCCGTGTTGACGTTTGCTTTTTTCCTCCCCCAAATACTTATGAGTTAGCAGACTGTCGTGGGTGACATCCATAAAGACGACCTAAGGATCTCGGCGGAAATAAACCATACTGCTTGTCTTTTTTAGTTATCCTAAGTTATTAACCCTCCAGGGTTAATCTGAGGAAAGTTCTCTCTTTCTTGTAACATAATGAATGTTCGTCCTGCATTGGTTGAAGGGATGTGTTAAATATATAATTATTTATTTTTTATTAACACATCGGCCGGTTCCCACCAAGGCAGGGTGGCCCGAAAAAGAAAAACATCATTCACTCCATCACTGTCTTGTCAGAGACGTGCTTACATTACAGTTATAAAACTGCAACATTAACACCCCTCCTTCAGAGTGCAGACACTGTACTTCCCATCTCCAGGACTCAAGTCCGGTCTGCCGGGTTCCCTGAATCCCTTCATAAATGTTACCTTGTTCACACTAAATATATAAGCTCTATCTAAACCAACACGTGACTCCACTGCTCGTGTCCAGCACACGAAGACCATATTGATTGTTCATCAAATATAATATTCAACAAAGACAAAGAGATATGTGAAGAGTGGGTGTGAGGGAGGAAAGAGGAGGAAGGGAAGGATAAAGAAGACCACAATGACTGATAACTCAACAGGAAGACACGACCACAGTGATTCCCCAGTGACACTACCACACCTGGATAAGGAGAGAGCACTCAGTGGTGGCTACCATGGTGGCCCACCACAGCTTCCATCACCATTACCATCTTTAGTGAAGAGAACACACGTTTACACAGCCTTTATTGGGACGTTTCGATCTTTGCTAAGTCATACACATACAAACTGTATATATGTATATATTTGTATCGTGCGATTTTGACTTAAATAGCAACGCTCTTCTTGCCGAATAAAGCAAGCGAATGTTATTTTTTTTTATTAGCACACTGGCCGATTCCCACCAAGGCAGGGTGGCCCGATGGCGAAAACTACTACTACAACTAACCCATCTCTTTGGGAAGGACCTACTTCCACTGGGGAATCCCGCCTACCAGTGACTATGCCCTCGTCTGCTACACCTGACGTTACTATATAAGCGCCAGGCTCCTTGCTTCTGCTTCAGAATCTCCACGACTATGGTGCTCTTCGCACCTACTCCTAGGTTGAGGGACTGATTATCTCATCTTCTGTATATAGTCCTACTGTCTTCAAGTTATGTCCTAGAATTTGTATTGATAAAGCCACTGGATGGCGAAACGTCTACAATAAAGATACCCAGATGTTGCACATGTGTCTTATTTCATCGAGTATTGGGTTGTCAAAAGAGGGTATATACATATACATATACATATACATACACATATATACATACATGCATACACACACACACCTATATCCATCACAGTGAGCTGCTGACCACAGGGAGGAGTACAAGATCAGCAAGTACAGGGACATAAGCCAACAGTATCAATTTGTCCCAGTGGGATCAGAGACCTTGGGATCATGGGGAAAAAATGCCACACGTTTCCTTAAAGAATTGGGTTCCAGACTCATCGATACCACCAGGGACCCAAGGGCAGCCACTTTCATGTACCAGTGCCTCAGTGTGGCCATCCAAAGAGGAAAGGCTTGCTGCATACTTGGCTCGCGTCTGGCTTCGGAGGAGCTGGAGGAAATTCACGATCTTTAATACATTGTACCATTGTATTCATGTTTGTTTTTTATGTATTCTGTTTATTAATAAATTTTCCCATCGAATATAAAATATAGGGCGGTGGTAGAAGAAAATATTCAAACAGCTCCGGGGAGAACCGTGAGTTTTCCCTGAAGCAAGTTTATTCTTTTCTCTGAGGATGAGGGTCCCCATGACAGTTCTAGAGGTGGTACCTCCCTATATTCATATATATAATATATATATATATATATATATATATATATATATATATATATATATATATATATATATATGTGCAATAAGATCACAGTAAACAGGTGATTTCAGAATATGCAAAACAACCACTCTGAAAGAATGAGAAATTCCAAGCGCTTTCGTGACGAAAGCGCTTGGAATTTCTCTATTCTTTCAGAGTGGTTGTTTACATTATATATATATATATATATATATATATATATATATATATATATATATATATATATATTATTATTATTATTATTATTATTATTATTATAGTGAACTTTTCGGCGGATGGGTCTATGGAAGACAAGGTGAATTATAGAACTAATGAGGGGAAAAGGGCGGGTGGTGGACTGAGGAATGTGGTGGGAGAGGAACAGGTGAGTAAAACAGTTGAAATGAGATGATTGGTGGGTCAGAAAAGTACTGCAGTAGGCACAGAGGACGACGACATACCACACCTTCACAGAAGAGTACTGCAGAAAGCACAGTGGACGGCAACATATACCTTCACATGTCTTCAAACAGTCCTGCTGTGCCTCACTCTCCAGACTGCCGGCACTACTGAAGGTTGCATCTTATGAGAAAGACCTACATTAAGTTCATCCCACACGACTATATTAGCAACAAGGAAAGGCCAGGCGTGGAAGCATTTTTGTTTATTTAGCAAAACTGTATGCATCAGTTGCCAGAACAACCAGGCTGTGATGGATATGTTGGTCAGCAGGCCACCAGCAGCAACAGCCTGGCTGACCAGTCAAGCACCAGACGAGCCTGGCCCCAAGCCGGGGTCTGGGAGTAGAAAAACTCTCGGAACTCATCAAAGGTAATGCCTGTTCAGCCAGGTTGTGGTTAATAAGTTGGATTGCGTGAAGCCTGTATTAACAGCCTGATCCACCAGGCCTGGTCTAGGACCAGGCTGTGAGGGATTTGACCCCCGGAACAACCTCCAGGTAGATGTTACCCTGTCATATTCCATCACAGAGGATGGTTTACATCATAGCGTTGAAGACTGTCAGCCTTAATAACTGAGAACTCAGTAGGGAAATGACTATATCGCCAAGTGCTCCAAGATTCATCAGCTACAGAACAATGGGTCAGGGCGGTGGGAAACGGCGGAGAGTTCGGGGGTACAAGGAGAGGAAGGATAGGAGTATGAGGCTGGGTACAAGGCGGGTCGGGGAGGAGACGGGAACATATGCCAGGCTAAAGCACCATATTTAATAAGGGTAATTATCAGGCAATTGTAGCTATGTAGACGGCGACTGTCTGATCATGAGTGATTCACAACTAACCTGGTAACACTGTCAACCCTAATGTTGCCAGAGACGCTCACAACCCACCTGACAACACTGTCAACCCTAGTGCTGCCAGAGAAGCACAACAATACGTGTTGCCAGAGTAGCATAACAATACGTGTTGCAAGAGAAGCAAAACAATACGTGTTGCAAAAGAAGCAAAACATTACGTGTTGCAAAAGAAGCAAAGCAACACAAATATCGCCGGAGAAGTAAAACAACACAGGTGTTGCCAGATACCTGGAGTCGCTTCCGGAGGTCACCGCCCCCGCGGCTCGGTCCCTAATCATGCCTCCTGGTTGCTGTCCCTACCAATTAGGCTGTTGGTACCCGCCGTCCACAAGCCCAAGTTTGAAGAGTCGTGGCCACTTTACACTCAATGAGCTGTTTCTCAGTGAACTCATCGTTTCGCAGCTTTTCAAAGGAAATATCTTGCACCGTCTACCAAGCCTCTTGTGTCCAAATGTGGTGATTTCAGTGTGCTGGTTTGGGACTATTACTCCAGAATCTTCCAGATGTCGATCATGATTTATGCTTCTCGCCTACGTTTACATTTCTAGAGACTTCAATCATTCCGAGTGCTTGACCAAGTCAAGCCTGCCTTGAGAAGAGCCTTTACCGTACAACGATATTCCAACTTAGAACGAATAACCTAAAATGTCATCAGTGGCTTGCATCTCTTGTAAGCTCTTGTTATACAACTTATTTTCTTGGTGGCTGCAATAATGACATTGTTGTGCACCTTGAATGTGAAATCTGACATTATCATTCCCAGGTCTCTCATTAGACTTACGCTCTGAATGGTTTGAGCTTATCTTGTATTCCGATCGTGTTTTTATTTCCCCAATCCTTCCCAAACGCAGTAACTGAAATTTATTGTCATTGAACATCATATTGTTGTCAGTATCCCGCTTGAAGACTTGGCTGATGTCAACTTGGAGGCTTATTGTGCCGTATGTTTAGAAGCAAAACACCACCAGTATTGCCAAAGAAACAAGATAACCCAAATGATGCCAGCGGTACGCTGACTGTTGCCAGAGGGACTAATTATTATTATTACGGGAAGCGCTAAATCCATGTAGATCATTCAGCTAAAGTAGTAGAGACTCGACCCTTCGTCTGTTAAGCAAGATACATACGTTCTATCTCGCTGTTCCTGCCCGAGAGGAAGGCAGCGCAGGTAGTGTTAGTAGGGAGGTCACTAAAAAAAACACATCTAGTCACAACACACATACTGAAACCACAACAACTGAACATTATACAACCAGTCCTTAAAACAATAAAGTCTTTACAGGTCAACACACTATTATAATTATTATATTATATAAAATAAGCAAATATTCCGTATGGGTTCTACAGTACTGGATGAACAGCATTGTGCATTAAAAACTACATCA
>NW_027197030.1:17500-70756 GCF_038502225.1 Cherax quadricarinatus | reverse complement strand
GAATCTTCTGTGTGCCGGGTATTTCTAGTTGTTCCTGTCACTTTACATTCTTAATATTCTACATTATCTTGACAACAGTTGTCAGTGTAGTAATATTCTACATTATCTTGACAACAGTTGTCAGTGTAGTAATATTCTACATTATCTTAGCAATAGTTATAATAATAATAATAATAATAAGGGAGAGAGTATGGAGGAGGTGAAAGTATTCAGATATTTGGGAGTGGACGTGTCAGCGGATGGGTCTATGAAAGATGAGGTGAATCATAGAATTGATGAGGGAAAAAGAGTGAGTGGTGCACTTAGGAGTCTGTGGAGACAAAAAACTTTGTCCTTGGAGGCAAAGAGGGGAATGTATGAGAGTATAGTTTTACCAACGCTCTTATATGGGTGTGAAGCATGGGTGATGAATGTTGCAGCGAGGAGAAGGCTGGAGGCAGTGGAGATGTCATGTCTGAGGGCAATGTGTGGTGTGAATATAATGCAGAGAATTCGTAGTTTGGAAGTTAGGAGGAGGTGCGGGATTACCAAAACTGTTGTCCAGAGGGCTGAGGAAGGGTTGTTGAGGTGGTTCGGACATGTAGAGAGAATGGAGCGAAACAGAATGACTTCAAGAGTGTATCAGTCTGTAGTGGAAGGAAGGCGGGGTAGGGGTCGGCCTAGGAAAGGTTGGAGGGAGGGGGTAAAGGAGGTTTTGTGTGCGAGGGGCTTGGACTTCCAGCAGGCATGCGTGAGCGTGTTTGATAGGAGTGAATGGAGACAAATGGTTTTTAATACTTGACGTGCTGTTGGAGTGTGAGCAAAGTAACATTTATGAAGGGGTTCAGGGAAACCGGCAGGCCGGACTTGAGTCCTGGAGATGGGAAGTACAGTGCCTGCACTCTGAAGGAGGGGTGTTAATGTTGCAGTTTAAAAACTGTAGTGTAAAGCACCCTTCTGGCAAGACAGTGATGGAGTGAATGATGGTGAAAGTTTTTCTTTTTCGGGCCACAAGAGGAGTGATTGGTGGAATGATGAAGTAAAGGGTGTGATAAAAGAGAAAAAGGTAGCTTATGAGAGGTTTTTACAAAGCAGAAGTGTTATAAGAAGAGCAGAGTATATGGAGAGTAAAAGAAAGGTAAAGAGAGTGGTGAGAGAGTGCAAAAGGAGAGCAGATGATAGAGTGGGAGAGGCACTGTCAAGAAATTTTAATGAAAATAAGAAAAAATTTTGGAGTGAGTTAAACAAGTTAAGAAAGCCTAGGGAAAATATGGATTTGTCAGTTAAAAACAGAGTAGGGGAGTTAGTAGATGGGGAGATGGAGGTATTGGGTAGATGGCGAGAATATTTTGAGGAACTTTTAAATGTTAAGGAAGAAACAGAGGCAGTAATTTCATGCACTGGTCAGGGAGGTATACCATCTTTTAGGAGTGAAGAAGAGCAGAATGTAAGTGTGGGGGAGGTACGTGAGGCATTACGTAAAATGAAAGGGGGTAAAGCAGCTGGAACTGATGGGATCATGACAGAAATGTTAAAAGCAGGGGGGGATATAGTGTTGGAGTGGTTGGTACTTTTGTTTAATAAATGTATGAAAGAGGGGAAGGTACCTAGGGATTGGCAGAGAGCATGTATAGTCCCTTTATATAAAGGGAAAGGGGACAAAAGAGACTGTAAAAATTATAGAGGAATAAGCTTACTGAGTATACCAGGAAAAGTGTACGGTAGGGTTATAATTGAAAGAATTAGAGGTAAGACAGAATGTAGGATTGCGGATGAGCAAGGAGGTTTTAGAGTGGGTAGGGGATGTGTAGATCAGGTGTTTACATTGAAGCATATATGTGAACAGTATTTAGATAAAGATAGGGAAGTTTTTATTGCATTTATGGATTTAGAAAAGGCATATGATAGAGTGGATAGAGGAGCAATGTGGCAGATGTTGCAAGTATATGGAATAGGTGGTAAGTTATTAAATGCTGTAAAGAGTTTTTATGAGGATAGTGAGGCTCAGGTTAGGGTGTGTAGAAGAGAGGGAGACTACTTCCCGGTAAAAGTAGGTCTTAGACAGGGATGTGTAATGTCACCATGGTTGTTTAATATATTTATAGATGGGGTTGTAAAGGAAGTAAATGCTAGGGTGTTTGGGAGAGGGGTGGGATTAAATTATGGGGAATCAAATTCAAAATGGGAATTGACACAGTTACTTTTTGCTGATGATACTGTGCTTATGGGAGATTCTAAAGAAAAATTGCAAAGGTTAGTGGATGAGTTTGGGAATGTGTGTAAAGGTAGAAAGTTGAAAGTGAACATAGAAAAGAGTAAGGTGATGAGGGTGTCAAATGATTTAGATAAAGAAAAATTGGATATCAAATTGGGGAGGAGGAGTATGGAAGAAGTGAATGTTTTCAGATACTTGGGAGTTGACGTGTCGGCGGATGGATTTATGAAGGATGAGGTTAATCATAGAATTGATGAGGGAAAAAAGGTGAGTGGTGCGTTGAGGTATATGTGGAGTCAAAAAACGTTATCTATGGAGGCAAAGAAGGGAATGTATGAAAGTATAGTAGTACCAACACTCTTATATGGGTGTGAAGCTTGGGTGGTAAATGCAGCAGCGAGGAGACGGTTGGAGGCAGCGGAGATGTCCTGTTTAAGGGCAATGTGTGGTGTAAATATTATGCAGAAAATTCGGAGTGTGGAAATTAGGAGAAGGTGTGGAGTTAATAAAAGTATTAGTCAGAGGGCAGAAGAGGGGTTGTTGAGGTGGTTTGGTCATTTAGAGAGAATGGATCACAGTAGAATGACATGGAAAGCATATAAATCTATAGGGGAAGGAAGGCGGGGTAGGGGTCGTCCTCGAAAGGGTTGGAGAGAGGGGGTAAAGGAGGTTTTGTGGGTAAGGGGCTTGGACTTCCAGCAAGCGTGCGTGAGCGTGTTAGATAGGAGTGAATGGAGACGAATGGTACTTGGGACCTGACGATCTGTTGGAGTGTGAGCAGGGTAATATTTAGTGAAGGGATTCAGGGAAACCGGTTATTTTCATATAGTCGGACTTGAGTCCTGGAAATGGGAAGTACAATGCCTGCACTTTAAAGGAGGGGTTTGGGATATTGGCAGTTTGGAGGGATATGTTGTGTATCTTTATATGTGTATGCTTCTAGACTGTTGTATTCTGAGCACCTCTGCAAAAACAGTGATAATGTGCGAGTGTGGTGAAAGTGTTGAATGATGATGAAAGTATTTTCTTTTTGGGGATTTTCTTTCTTTTTTGGGTCACCCTGCCTCGGTGGGAGACGGCCGACTTGTTGAAAAAAAAAAAAAAAAAAAAAAAAAAAAAAAAAAAAAAAACTTGCAGGCACTGTACTTCCCATCTCCAGGACTCAAGTCCGGCCTGCCGGTTTCCCTGAATCCCTTCATAAATGTTACTTTGCTCACACTCCAACAGCACGTCAAGTATTAAAAACCATTTGTCTCCATTCACTCCTATCAAACACGCTCACGCATGCCTGCTGGAAGTCCAAGCCCCTCGCACACAAAACCTCCTTTACCCCCTCCCTCCAACCCTTCCTAGGCCGACCCCTACCCCGCCTTCCTTCCACTACAGACTGATACACTCTTGAAGTCATTCTGTTTCGCTCCATTCTCTCTACATGTCCGAACCACCTCAACAACCCTTCCTCAGCCCTCTGGACAACAGTTTTGGTAATCCCGCACCTCCTCCTAACTTCCAAACTACGAATTCTCTGCATTATATTCACACCACACATTGCCCTCAGACATGACATCTCCACTGCCTCCAGCCTTCTCCTCGCTGCAACATTCATCACCCACGCTTCACACCCATATAAGAGCGTTGGTAAAACTATACTCTCATACATTCCCCTCTTTGCCTCCAAGGACAAAGTTCTTTGTCTCCACAGACTCCTAAGTGCACCACTCACTCTTTTTCCCTCATCAATTCTATGATTCACCTCATCTTTCATAGACCCATCCGCTGACACGTCCACTCCCAAATATCTGAATACGTTCACCTCCTCCATACTCTCTCCCTCCAATCTGATATTCAATCTTTCATCACCTAATCTTTTTGTTATCCTCATAACCTTACTCTTTCCTGTATTCACCTTTAATTTTCTTCTTTTGCACACCCTACCAAATTCATCCACCAATCTCTGCAACTTCTCTTCAGAATCTCCCAAGAGCACAGTGTCATCAGCAAAGAGCAGCTGTGACAACTCCCATTTTGTGTGTGATTCTTTATCTTTTAACTCCACGCCTCTTGCCAAGACCCTCGCATTTACTTCTCTTACAACCCCATCTATAAATATATTAAACAACCACGGTGACATCACACATCCTTGTCTAAGGCCTACCTTTACTGGGAAAAAATTTCCCTCTTTCCTACATACTCTAACTTGAGCCTCACTATCCTCGTAAAAACTCTTCACTGCTTTCAGTAACCTACCTCCTACACCATACACTTGCAACATCTGCCACATTGCCCCCCTATCCACCCTGTCATACGCCTTTTCCAAATCCATAAATGCCACAAAGACCTCTTTAGCCTTATCTAAATACTGTTCACTTATATGTTTCACTGTAAACACCTGGTCCACACACCCCCTACCTTTCCTAAAGCCTCCTTGTTCATCTGCTATCCTATTCTCCGTCTTACTCTTAATTCTTTCAATTATAACTCTACCATACACCTTACCAGGTACACTCAACAGACTTATCCCCCTATAATTTTTGCACTCTCTTTTATCCCCTTTGCCTTTATACAAAGGAACTATGCATGCTCTCTGCCAATCCCTAGGTACCTTACCCTCTTCCATACATTTATTAAATAATTGCACCAACCACTCCAAAACTATATCCCCACCTGCTTTTAACATTTCTATCTTTATCCCATCAATCCCGGCTGCCTTACCCCCTTTCATTTTACCTACTGCCTCACGAACTTCCCCCACACTCACAACTGGCTCTTCCTCACTCCTACAAGATGTTATTCCTCCTTGCCCTATACACGAAATCACAGCTTCCCTATCTTCATCAACATTTAACAATTCCTCAAAATATTCCCTCCATCTTCCCAATACCTCTAACTCTCCATTTAATAACTCTCCTCTCCTATTTTTAACTGACAAATCCATTTGTTCTCTAGTCTTTCTTAACTTGTTAATCTCACTCCAAAACTTTTTCTTATTTTCAACAAAATTTGTTGATAACATCTCACCCACTCTCTCATTTGCTCTCTTTTTACATTGCTTCACCACTCTCTTAACTTCTCTCTTTTTCTCCATATACTCTTCCCTCCTTGCATCACTTCTACTTTGTAAAAACTTCTCATATGCTAACTTTTTCTCCCTTACTACTCTCTTTACATCATCATTCCACCAATCGCTCCTCTTCCCTCCTGCACCCACTTTCCTGTAACCACAAACTTCTGCTGAACACTCTAACACTACATTTTTAAACCTAGCCCATACCTCTTCGACCCCATTGCCTATGCTCTCATTAGCCCATCTATCCTCCAATAGCTGTTTATATCTTACCCTAACTGCCTCCTCTTTTAGTTTATAAACCTTCACCTCTCTCTTCCCTGATGCTTCTATTCTCCTTGTATCCCATCTACCTTTTCCTCTCAGTGTAGCTACAACTAGAAAGTGATCTGATATATCTGTGGCCCCTCTATAAACATGTACATCCTGAAGTCTACTCAACAGTCTTTTATCTACCAATACATTCAGTAATAATACATTCAGTAATATTATACATTATCTTAGCAACAGATGTCATTGCAGTAATATTGTACATTAACTTAGCAACAGTTATCATTGCAGTTATATTATACATTACCTGACCAACAGTTGCAGGTCAACTAGTGAACAAGCACCAGGTTGCAGTGCTGTCTCAAACTACCTGGAATGTGACCTCAAGATTTACATAGACAGCGACCGTGAGATGGAACGACTGAGGTCGTTACTTATGGAGAACATGGCTACCTTGGAGAAGCTTCATAGTATGTATATTATTTTTTTAATACATTGGCCATTTCCCACTGAGGCAGGGTGATTAAAAAAGAAAGAAAAACCCAAAAAGAAAGAAAAAACTTTCATCATCATTCAACACTCACAATCACTTATACATAATCACTATCTTTGCAGAGGCGCTCAGATTAAATGTCCCTCCAAACTGCCAATATTGAAAACCCCTCCTTTAAAGTGCAGGCATTGTACTTCCCATTTCCAGGACTCAAGTCCAGCTAACCAGTTTCCCTGAATCCCTTCACAAAATATTACCCTGCTCACACTCCAACAGCTTGTCAGATCCCAAAAACCATTTGTCTCCATATAAGAGTGTTGGTACCACTATACTCTTGTACATTCCCTTGTTTGCCTCCATTGATAATGTTTTTTGTCTCCACAGATACCTCAATGCACCACTCACCTTATTTCCTTCATCAATTCTATGGTTAACCTCATCCCTCATAAACCTATCTGCTGACAAGTCAACTCCCAAATATCTAAAAACATTCACTTCTTCCATACTCCCTCCCCCCAATGTGATATGAAGTTTTTCTTTATGTAAATCATTTGATACCTTACTCGATCTTTGTTCACTTTCAACTTTCTACCTTTACACACCCTCCCAAACTTGTCCACTAACTTTTGCAACTTTTCTTTAGAATCTCCCATAAGCACAGTATCATCAGCAAATGTAACTGTGTCAACTCCCATTTTGTATTTGATTCCCCGTAATTTAATCCCACCCCTCTCCCCAACACCCTAGCATTTACTTTTTTTACAACCCCTTCTATAAACATGTTAAATAACCATGGTGACATTACACATCCCTGTCTAAGGCATACTTTTACCGGGAAGTAATCTCCCTCCCTCCCTCCTACACACCCTAACCTGAGCTTCATATGGCAAAAACGAGGCAAAAACCACATGACCCATGAAATCGTAATAACACGATTGCAAACAAACCAAGGTACGGGTGGGGCTCGAACTCACAGCAAGTGAGTGGTAAAACTCCAGGCCAGTGTGTAAGCCACTGGGCCAGCTAGCTCCAGTAAGATTCATCTAACTAGGTATATTTCTACACCATTGGGAGGTTAGCATGGGTCCCACTGTGACCACAAATGCAAGTGGGGCCTATGCTAACTTCCCTATGGTGTACAAATATTCCTAGTTGGATGAATCTTACTCTAGCCAACTGGCCCAGTGGCTTACACACTGGCCTGGAGTTTTACTACTCACTTGTTGTGAGTTTGAGCCCCACCCACACCCTGATTTGTTTTTTTCAAAAACCACATTTAGTATCGGACCCTTGTTCAGACAAGATGGAACTTACAGAAATGACAACAAAGAAATGAGCGAGCTACTGCAGTCTCAGTACAACTCTGTATTTAATGAGCCATTAATCAGTCTAAAGATTCACAATCCAAATAATTTTTTCATGAATGAGCTTCGAAACGCTGTCAATGTATTCCAAATTTCTGACATAACCCAAACTCTTGTGGACTTAGAAAGGCCATGAACAACATACCTATACACCCAACCCCAGGCCTGGACTCATGGAACTCTGTGATCATTAAGAACTGCAAGAAACACCTTTTGCGTGCCCTAAGTTTGCTATGGAGAAGGAGCATAGACACGGGTGTAATCCTACAGTCACTAAAAACAATAGATATAGCCCCACTCCATACAGGTGGCAGTAAAGCAATAGCTAAGAACTATAGACCAATGGCTCTAGTATCCCACATCATAAAAATCTTTGAAAGAGTTCCAAGAAGCATGAACAAGATGATCATTGCCTCAGTGTTGTAGACAGCAGTAGAAGCAGTATAGAGGTGGACAAGGTGATCATTGCCTCAATGTTGTAGACAGCAGTAGAAACAGTGTAGAAATGAACAAGATCATTGCCTCACTGTTTTGAAAAGGTTTCTCCTTGGTCACTGCATTTAAAGAGAGAGAGAGAGAGAGTCCCCAGGACTAAAATGTTTCTAATAAACCTGCTTGATTTAAAAAGATATTAGACATATATATGAGTGAGAGGGACTGGGTTTGATGAGTGCCTGAAGTATTGAACAAGTTCTTGGTATAAGGTATATCAAAGGTAGTTTTGGATAAAGGTTTGACAAATGTGTAGGTCAAAATGGTTGATTTTGAGAAGGACCTGCCTTGTATTGGCCAGTAGGCCTACTGAAGTGTTCCTCTGTTCTTATGTAAATAGGTTCTAATTAATCACATTGTTTTTTCCAACAGCAGGTTGTCATCACGCACCTCTGTAACCTGTGGTAATAATGGTGTTACATCTGTACATTACATGTGTTGAGAAGATGTTAATGATTGTACAAGCACTGCAGGTGTATGTAGGTACCTGGAAGTCCTTGTTAATTATTGTACAGACACTGCAGGTATATGAGAGTGCGGTCATGTATATAGGTGTGATAAATGGTTTTGAAAGTCAACAAGTTGAAGAATGAGACACTTATACTGCATGGAAATAAATGGTATAAAATACCAACGCAGTGGAAATATAAACACTTAAGCAATACAATATGATCCTTTATTGACAACGTTTTGCCAGCACAGTGGGCTTTATCAAGTCACAAACAGATCTACTTGGGTGAAAGGTATGTGAGTATTTGTAGGATGGAGTCAGGTGGAGAATGCTGCATGTGACAATTCTCCAAGTAGGGTGATAGAGTCTAGGACCTTGAGTAGCTTCAGATAGATATTAGACAAGTAGATGAGTAGACCTTTAGCAGTGTTCCTCCATTTTTATGTTCTTACGTAGGATAGCAATGAAGAAGTTTCTTGGCAAGGGGTTCAGCTATGTTATAGAAGCTGTTATTTTGGTTGAAGTTGTTGGATATACAAATAAGTAATGATTCCAGGATTCTGCGGTATTGAGTGCTGTCTTTTCTGGCGATAAGTCTTACGTTTCTGTAGTTGATTAAATGGTTGTGTGAATTTTGGTGTTGAACACAGGCACTCCATGAATTGTCAGATCTGCCTGTGTAGTGGTGTTCTGAAATACGTATTTGGAGGTCTCTGGATGTTTCGCCCACCATTCCCAGCAGTCCCGGGCCTGCCAAAAACTCGCAAGCCAGGTATTCCATTGAGGCCCATATCCTCTGGAATAGGTAGTGCTCCCTACCAACTCTCAAGAATTCTAACTAAGCACCTCTCTAAACTCTTGGGCATGATCAGTCCAGCACATCTCAAACACTCGGGTGATCTCAGTCACATTCGCAACATCAACATCAGGAACAAGAAACTCTCTAGCCTTGACGTAACATCCCTATACACCAATGTACCTACTACACAAGCCATCGATCTCTTGAGCAGAAATATTGACGATTCACTTGATCTTCCTATTCCATCCAGTGATTCCATCGACCTTGATGAACTATGTGTTGGCTTTACGTGTTTCTCTTTCAAAAATCACCTATTTCATCAGACTTTTGGACTACCCATGGGTTTGCCACTTAATGCCGTCCTGGCAAACCTATACGTGGAACATCTGGAAGCCAAGCGATTTTCCACTATTGCTCCCTCTTCTGTCATCTGGCTCTGTTATGTTGATGACATTATCATAACTCTCAGACACTTCAACGTTCAAGCTCACCAACACAAGCTCAACCAGGCCAAGCCTTTAGTCCAGTTCACACTAGAAGTCGACAACACTCTTCATTTCCTTGATGTTCTCTGCAAAGCTGACCATGAACTTCGTTTTAAAATCTTTTGAAAACCTACCAACCAACACGATCTTCTCCACTTCTACTCTCACTACAACACCAAAACTAAACGTGGTGTAATTATGTGCTTTTTCCTGCGTGCACTCAGAATCTGTAGCAGTGAGGTCCTTGAGGAAGAATGCTCTCTAACTGAACAGGTATTTTCTAAACTTCACTATCCTCATCACCTCATTAGAGACTGCAGACGGCGGGCATTAAACATCTTCAACACACCCAGAGAAGACACTGCTGAGAAGAGATACATGGTCCTCCCCATCAACTCCATTGCCAAACACATTTCCAACATCTTTTCCAATACCTCATTCCAAGTATCTACCTCCACATCCACCACTATCAAGGACATTTCCAGTAATAGACAGGACAAGCTTCAACCCTCTGCAGGGATATACATAATCCCTTGTAATAATTGCAGCAAATTATACGTAGGCGAAACATCCAGAGACCTCCAGACACGTACATATTTCAGAACACCAGTACACAGGCAGATCTGATGTTTCAAGGAATGCCTGTGTTCAACACTGAAATTTGCACAACCATTTAATCAACTACAGAAATACAAGACTTATCCCCAGAGAAAACAACACTCAATACCGCAAAATTCTGGAATCATCACTTATCTGTATATCCCACATCTTCAACCAAACAATGCTTTCTATAACATAGCTGAACCCCTTTCCAAGAAACTTCTTCATCGCTATCCCACATAAGAACATAAGAATGGAGGAACATTGCAGAAGGTCTACTCATATACAGTGGAACCTTGACTTACGAGTGTCCCAACGTACAAGTTTTTTTGAGATACGAGCCGTCGATCGGTTGCTTTTTTGCTCTGAGTTACAAACCAACATTTGAGTTACAAACCAGCTCCCCCCCCCTCCCCCCTCAACTGAAAACCTGGACACCTCTCTTGCTTGTTTATAATTTCATGCTTTAATTCCATGGAAATCATCCTCTTTTTCTTCTCAGCACTGTGCTTTACACTTACTTTCTTAGGACCCATGGTTAGAAAAGCGAAATTTGGCCAAATGACTGTCAAAAATGTAAGCAATGCAGCTTACATTACACAGCTAGGTAAATAGTGCACTGAGTTGGCTTCATTCTGAAGCTCTCATTGTTATAATAATGTATTATTATTATTAACTTGGGAAACTGAAGCTCTGTCATTATTGTAATTATTATTATTATTATTATTATTATTATTATTATTATTATTATTATAATTATTATTATAATTATTGTTGATAATTTAGGGAACTGAAGCCCCTCACGTATTATGTACATAATACGTTTGTAATAATAATTATGAATGCTGCCGTTAGTTGGCGCAGCTGATTTTAAAACATCCGGTAAGCAGTACCCATATTTACATCGCTGTGGGACAGTTATCTCTTGCGTTTCTTACATTTTTGACAGTCATTTGACCAAATTTTGCTTTTCTAACCATGGGTCCTAAGAAAATAAGTGCAAAGGATAGTGGTGAGAAGAAAAAGACGATGATTTCTATGGAATTAATGCATGAAATCATAGATAAACATAAGCAAGTTGCACCAGTTGTGGATTTAGCCAGACAATACCAGCAAAGTACATCTACTGTATGTATGATACTAAAGCAGCAGGAGTCGATAAAGGTTATAGCGCCAGCCAAGGGCATTACAATAATGTCTAAGCTGCGGACCTCTGTCCATGAAAAGATGGAGAAGCTGCTGCTGACGTGGTTGAGAGAGAAGCAGCTTGCAGGAGATACCCTGACTGAGGGTATTATCTGCAAAGCAGCTCGCAGGAGATACCCTGACTGAGGGTATTATCTGCAAAGCAGCTCGCAGGAGATACCCTGACTAAGGGTATCATCTGCGAAGCAGCTCGCAGGAGATACCCTGACTGAGGGTATCATCTGCGAAGCAGCTCGCAGGAGATACGCTGACTGAGGGTATCATCTGAGAGAAGGCACGAGGCAGTGAAAAGTAAGAACAAGTGAAAGAAGTGAAAAGTTAACCCTTTCAGGGTTTCGGCCGTACTAATACGGCTTACGCGCCAGGGTCCTTGACGTACTAGTACTCATAAATTCTAGCGCCCTCAAATCTAGTGAGAGAAAGCTGGTAGGTCTACATATGAAAGAATGAGTCTATGAGGTCAGTATGTGCAGTATAAAAAAAATCCTGCAGCACACAGTGCGTAATGAGAAAAAAAAACTTTGACCATGTTTTTGGATTAAAACTGCAACTTTGCACTGTATTTTCGTATGGTATTTATGATGGTATTCTGCAACACATGGCCTCTTGGTACAGAAAATGCCTTAGACAACCCTTTCAAGTGAGAACTGTTGGATCTGAGAGGGACCTGACCTCTCAGTGGCTACACTCTTACTACTACTACTACTACTCTGCACCTCTCCTTCCGACAGTATTTAAGTCTCCGCACTGTCGCTTGATCTTCAGATAGTTCCTGACTATGGAACTGAACTTCTCCAGGCCGAGGGACTGACAACCTCAAATTCTACGACTTCAAGGGTGATGGACTGATTACATCGTCTTCGCATCTCTACTGTTCCTGCCTACTTTCTGTATTCGACTGAAGAAGCCTACTGTGTAGGCGAAACGTTTCGGAATAAAGTTGCCTAACTGTTGCCTATGTGTCTTACCTACCAACCTGTCGGTATTGTATACCATTTTGATGTTCATCCCCTACACTCAACCTCCTCCACACTCAACCTCCCCTACACTCAACCTCCCCTACACTCAACCTCCTCCACACTCAACCTCCCCTACACTCAACCTCCCCTACACTCACACTCAACCTCCTCCACACTCAACCTCCCCTACACTCAACCTCCCCTACACTCAACCTCCCCTACACTCAACCTCCCCTACACTCAACCTCCTCCACACTCAACCTCCCCTACACTCAACCTCCCCTACACTCAACCTCCTCCACACTCAACCTCCCCTACACTCAACCTCCCCTACACTCAACCTCCCCTACACTCAACCTCCCCTACACTCAACCTCCCCTACACTCAACCTCCCCTACACTCAACCTCCCCTACACTCAACCTCCCCTACACTCAACCTCCCCTACACTCAACCTCCCCTACACTCAACCTCCCCTACACTCAACCTCCCCTACACTCAACCTCCTCCACACTCAACCTCCCCTACACTCAACCTCCCCTACACTCAACCTCCCCTACACTCAACCTCCCCTACACTCAACCTCCCCTACACTCAACCTCCTCCACACTCAACCTCCCCTACACTCAACCTCCCCTACACTCAACCTCCCCTACACTCAACCTCCCCTACACTCAACCTCCTCCACACTCAACCTCCCCTACACTCAACCTCCCCTACACTCAACCTCCCCTACACTCAACCTCCCCTACACTCGACCTCCTCCACACTCAACCTCCCCACTCACCCTCCGCCACACTCAACCTCCCCTACAGTCAACCTCCCCTACACTCAACCTCCCCTACACTCAACCTCCCCCTCCCCTACACTCAACCTCCCCTCAACCTCCCCTACACTCAACCTCCCCTACACTCAACCTCCCCTACACTCAACCTCCCCTACACACTCAACCTCCTCCTACACTCAACCTCCCCTACACTCAACCTCCCCACACTCAACCTCCCCACACTCAACCTCCCCTACACTCAACCTCCCCTACACTCACTCCCCTACACTCAACCTCCCCTACACTCAACCTCCCTCCACTCACACTCAACCTCCCCTACACTCAACCTCCCCTACACTCAACCTCCTCCCACACTCAACCTCCCTACACTCACACACTCAACCTCCCACACTCAACCTCCCCCCACACTCAACCTCCCCCACACTCAACCTCCCCTACACTCAACCTCCCCCACACTCAACCGCCCCAACCTCCTCCACACTCACACTCAACCTCCCCACACTCAACCTCCCCTCCCCTACACTCAACCTCCCCACACTCAACCTCCCCACACTCAACCTCCCCACACTCAACCTCCCCACACTCAACCTCCCCTACACTCAACCTCCCCACACTCAACCTCCCCACACTCAACCTCCCCACACTCAACCTCCCCACACTCAACCTCCCCTCCCACACTCAACCTCCCCACACTCAACCTCCCCACACTCAACCTCCCCACACTCAACCTCCCCTACACTCAACCTCCCCACACTCAACCTCCCCCACACTCAACGTCCCACACACTCAACCTCCCCTACACTCAACCTCCCCTACACTCACACTCAACCTCCCACACACTCGACCTCCCACACAGTCAACCTCCACACACTCAACCTCCCACACACTCAACCTCCCACACACTCAACCTCCACACACTCAACCTCCACCACACACAACCTCCCACCCACTCAACCTCCCCCACACTCAACCTCCCACACACTCACACACTCAACCTCAACCTCCCCACACTCAACCTCCTCCACACTCAACCTCCCCACACTCAACCTCCCCACACTCAACCTCCCCTACCACACTCAACCTCCCCACACTCAACCTCCTCACACTCAACCTCCCCACACTCAACCTCCCCACACTCAACCTCCACCACACTCAACCTCCCCCACACTCAACCTCCCATACACTCAACCTCCCACTCACACTCAACCTCCTCCAACACTCAACCTCCCCTACACTCACACTCAACCTCCCCTCACACTCAACCTCCCCTACACTCAACCTCCCTCCACACTCAACCTCCACACTCACACACTCAACCTCCCCTACACTCAACACACTCAACCTCCCCTACACTCACCTCCCCTACTCAACCTCCCCACACTCAACCTCCCCACACTCAACCTCCCCACACTCAACCTCCCCACACTCAACCTCCCCACACTCAACCTCCTCCACACTCAACCTCCCCACACTCAACCTCCCCACACTCAACCTCCTCCACACTCAACCTCCTCCACACTCAACCTCCCCACACTCAACCTCCCCACACACACTCAACCTCCCACTCACACTCAACCTCCCCACACTCAACCTCCCCTACACTCAACCTCCCCACACTCAACCTCCCCACACTCAACCTCCCCACACTCAACCTCCCTCAACCTCCCCACACTCAACCTCCTCCACACTCAACCTCCTCCACACTCAACCTCCCCACACTCAACCTCCCCACACTCAACCTCCACACTCAACCTCCCCACACTCAACCTCCCCACACTCAACCTCCCCCACACTCCACCTCCCGCACACTCAACCTCCCCCACACTCAACCTCCCACACACTCAACCTCCCACACACTCAACCTCCACCACACTCAACCTCCCACACACTCAACCTCCCACACACTCAACCTCCACCACACTCAACCTCCACCACACTCAACCTCCACCACACTCAACCTCCACCACACTCAACCTCCCACACACTCAACCTCCCACACACTCAACCTCCCACACACTCAACCTCCACCACACTCAACCTCCACCACACTCAACCTCCACCACACTCAACCTCCCACACACTCAACCTCCCACACACTCAACCTCCACCACACTCAACCTCCACCACACTCAACCTCCCACACACTCAACCTCCACCACACTCAACCTCCACCACACTCAACCTCCCACACACTCAACCTCCCACACACTCAACCTCCCACACACTCAACCTCCACCACACTCAACCTCCCACACACTCAACCTCCCACACACTCAACCTCCACCACACTCAACCTCCACCACCATCTCTGCTCCAAGTGTCTAAGTACATATACACTTTATATAAACAGTTCATTATTTCTTTATATTCTGTAGTTTATTATTATGATTTATTATGTGTTTATATACAATATTTTGAGTGTTTTCCTTAGAAAACTAGTGATCTACTGCAGTTAGCCTCAAAAATACTCTGTTTTCTCTTACAATAAGAACATGGGAAGATACTATATAGTCAAAGTGGGACAGGAAATGGCGGACGCTTCCGCCGCTGCCTCTGCCACCATATTATGGCCTATTTTATTCGTTCTAGAGTATATATCATGTTTCTGTGTTAAGTATATTGTTTATTATGTCATATTAGATGAATTGTGATAGATAAATAAGCCGTACAGTTGATAATAGCGTCATATTCTAGTATTTTTTCTTGTCTCGCCGGAGTGCAGGAACAGATTAACGGCTTTTCAACTAATTTAAATGAAAAAAATTAATTTGACATATAAGTAAATTGAGTTAAGAGCTAGTTCCTGGAATGGATTAAACTCGTAAGTCAAGGTTCCACTGTACTTGTAATTATTATTATTGTTATAATCAAGGGGAAGCGCTAAACCCGGAGGATTATACAGCGCCTGGGGGGGGATGTGGAAGGCATTCAGGCTTAATTCGGGGAACTGGTGCACAGATCCAATTCCCTAAATGAAGAGCCCCTCACCAACATCAAGGAACCTTCCTTGAGGGGACTGTACTTGTAAAATCTCTTTAAAGCTACCCAAGGTCCTAGACTCTATCACCTTACTCAGAAGATGGTCACATGCAGCATTCTCCACCTGACTTCATCCTATATATACTCATGTACCTTTCACCCAGGTAGATCTGTTTGTGGCTTGATAAAGCCCACTGTGTGGGCAAAACATTGTCAATAAAGGATCACATTATACTGCTTATGTGTTTATATTTCCAATTATGCTGCATATTGGAATCTTTATTGAGGAAATGTTTTGCCACACAGTGACTTCATCAGTCCAATATAAAGAAGAATGGTATAGGTACCAGGGAGCCTTGTTAATTATTTTTGGGTAAAAGGACACAGGCAACTAATGCATTTTATTGAGGTAATATTTCATTCTCCAGGAGCTTTGTCCTTACACTACAGTTATAAAACTGCAACATTAACACCCCTCCTTCAGAGTGCAGACACTGTACTTCCCATCTCCAGGACTCAAGTCCGGCCTGCCAGTTTCCCTGAATCCCTTCATAAATGTTACCTTGCTCACACTCCAACAGCACGTCAAGTCCTAAAAACCATTTGTCTCCATTCACTCCTATCTTACGCTTTCACGCATGCTTGCTGGAAGTCCAAGCCCCTCACACACAAAACCTCCTTTACCCCCTCCCTCCAACCTTTCCTAGGCCGACCCCTACCCCGCCTTCCCTCCATTGCAGATTTATACACTCTCGAAGTTATTCTATTTTGTTCAATCCTCTCTACATGTCCAAACCATCTCAGTAACCCCTCATCAGCCCTCTGGATAATAGTTTTGGTAATCACGCACCTCCTAATCTCCAAACTACGAATTCTCTGCATTATATTCACACCACACATTGCGCTCAGACATGACATCTTAACTGCCTCCAGCCTTCTCCTTGTTGCAACATTCACCACCAATTCTTCACACCCATATAAGAGTGTTGGTATAACTATACTCTCATACATTCCCCTCTTTGCTTTCATGGATAAAGTTCTTTGTCTCCACAGACTCCTCAGTGCACCACTCACCTTTTTCCCCTCATCAATTCTGTGATTCACTTCATCTTTCATAGACCCATCTGCTGACACATCCACTCCCAAATATGTATCTGAATACATTCACCTCCTCCATACTCTCTCCCTCCAATCTGATATCCAATCTTCCATTACCTAAATTTTTGGTTATCCTCATCACCTTACTCTTTCCTATATTCACTTTTAATTTCCTTCTTTTACATACCCTACCAAACTCATCAACCAACCTCTGCAACTTCTCTTCAGAATCTCCCAAAAGCACAGTGTCATCAGCAAAGAGCAACTGTGACAACTCCCACTTTGTGTTAGATTCTTTATCTTTTAACCCCACACCTCTTGCCAACACCCGAGCATTCACTTCTCTTACAACTCCATCTATAAATATATTGAACAACCATGGTGACATCACACACCCCTGTCAAAGGCCTACTTTTACTGGGAAATAATCTCCCTCTCTCCTACATACTCGCTCACTATCCTTGAAAAAACTCTTCACTGCTTTTAATAACCTACCTCATATTCCATACATTTGCAACATCTGCCACATTGCTCCCCCTATCCACCCTATCATATGCTTTTTCCAAATCCATAAAATACTGTTCACCTATATGTTTCACTGCAAACACTTGGTCTACACACCCCCTACCTTTCCTAAAGCCTCCTTGTTCATCTGCTATCCTGCTCTCTTCCATACATTTATTAAATAAAAGCACTAACCACTCCAAAACTCTATCCCCACCTGCTTCTACAAGCACAGTATAGCACTTCGGATTTTTTAGGTTATCCTTGGTAATTTACACTATATATAATTGTACAGTGGACCCCCGGTTAACGATATTTTTTCACTCCAGAAGTATGTTCAGGTGCCAGTACTGACCGAATTTCTTCCCAAGGCATCTTGGGCCAATCGTGCCAAATTTGGAGGCAGGAAAAATAAAACTTATATTTATATTTGGGACGCTAGCGGTAAGAACGTATATATACATTTGGACTGTTTACGGGTTAATAACTCTCCTATTTTTGACTAACAAATCCATTTGTTCCCTAGGTTTTCTTGACTTATTAATTGCACTCCAAAACTTTCTTATTTTCAACAAAATTTATTGATAACAAAACTGTTCCTTCAGCATTATTGCTACTCCTTCCTTAGCTCTAACTCTCTCAGATTCACCTGACTTAACCCTTTGACTGTTTTGGTCGTATATATATGTCTTACGAGCCGCCATTTTTGACGTACAGTGGTCCCTCAATAATCGTCCATAATCCGTTCCTGGAAGTGGGACTATTATCGAAATGGACGATTTTCGAATCAATTTTCCCCATAAGAAATAATGTAAATCCAATTAATTCATTCCAGACACCCAGAAGTATCAAGAAAAATTTTTTTTTTTTACCTGAAAGATAGATTTACATGCACAAAAGAATGAACATTCAACATGACAGTTACCTTTATTGAAGGCTGTTGTTGATGAATGGAAGACAGGGAGGAGGAGAGAGGGAAGAGAGGTTATTTGGAAGGAGAATCCCCTTCATAAGGACTCTAGGGCACTAATAAAATGTATAAATGAACATTGGTAATAGGGGTAGTTGATGAGTGGAACGGTCTGCCTAGTAGGGTGATCGAAGCTAAAACACTGGGTAGTTTCAAATTTAGGTTGGATAAATACACGAGTGAGAGGGGTTGGATTTGAGTTGGACTGGCACCTGAGTTTATTGCTTGGGTAGCATTTGTTCTGTTAGTGGCTTGGATTTGTGAAGGACCGGCCTAGTATGGGCCAGCAGGCCTGTTGCAGTGTTCCTACTTTCTTAAGTTCTTATTTAACATCACACTTACCAGTAGGGTGATCGAGGCTAGGACTTTGGGTAGCTTTAAGAGAGATTGGACAAATATACGAGTTGGAGGAGCTGAGTTTGATTTGTGTCATTGGGTACGGGAGTAAATTCTTGGGTAGCTTTGGGTGGAGGTCATTTTGATAAGGACCTGCCTTGTATGGGCCAGTAGACCTGCAGTGTTCTTCCATTGTTATGTTCTTATTGGCTATTTGTTTGTGTGCGGGAGGGATGGCAAGTTTATTGTTGGAGAATATGATACTAATATCAATTCTACGGCTTATTTATCTATCACAATTCAACTAATATGACATAATAAACAATATTAATAACATAGAAACATGGAATATACTCTAGAATGAATAAAGTAAGTCATTACGTATGTCACGAGAGGTGTTGTATTGTGTTGTTGTGTTATAGTTGTGACAGAACCCACAGGCATAACACCAGACACAAACATCTCTACGACATTCCCCGTGTCCGACTAAACCTTTACAAAAATTCAATGTATGTCAAAGGCCCTAAAATCTGGAATACCCTACCTGAGAACTCTAGAACTGCAGACACATTCATCACCTTCAAAACTACCATTAGAAAACATCTTATCTCCCTGATACACCCCGTCAACTAACTACACGAATACCACCTGGTGGTTCACACTTACACTCGCTCACTCATTTGACCATAAACAGAAATATTAATCTCAGTCTTAAAATAATGAATCCTGTGATACTCCAATACTGAAACTATATACTGTGCCAAAACAAAAGCATTCACATTGCTAAACTCATAAACTAGTATTTAGTCACTTAGCCATAAGACCAACTTACCTCATAATTTGTAATATTTTACAATTAAGAATAAAACTAAGTATGCCCGAAATGCCTAGCCATGCTAAGCGTTCTAGTGGTACACTCTGTAATCACAATTTTACTACATGTAAACCAAACAATAACCAAATTTCTGTTAACTCAGCATTGTAATCCTTATAGAGAATAAACTTTGAATTGAATTGAATTGAATTGAATATAAGGGCCACTTAGTGTAAGCTGTCCATAATGGTGGTGAAGCAGCAGCTAAGGCAGTGGTGGTTTTTGTAGCCCTATATAACTCCAACAACATTGGAGGAGTTGGTAGAATCACTGAATCACTAAAGAAGGAACCCACTATGACCTTCTACCACTATTACAACTGTTACCACCATCACTGCTACCTTCTACCACCATCACTGCTACCTTCTACCACCATCACTACTACCTTCTACCACCATCACTACTACCTTCTACTACCATCACTACTACCTTCTACCACCATCACTACTACCTTCTACCACCATCACTACCACCAAATAAAGCTTCTAGTGCCAGCCCTTTGGTAAAGAATGTGAGAAACACATAATTTATGAAAAAGTTTGTAGAAAAATACAAAGATGGTGGTGGTAGAGTGGAAGCAGTTGTGATAGTGGTTGATGAACATAAGAAAGGAGGATCACTGCAGCAGGCCTGTTGGCCCATGCTCGGCAGGTCCTTTACAATTCATCCCACTAACGAAACATTTTCCCAACCCAGTCCTCAATGCTACCCAAGAAATAAGCTCTGATAACTCTATCCACTCATTTGGGACTTGCAAATGAGTGGATAGAGTTATCAGAGCTTATTTCTTGGGTAGCATTGAGGACTGGGTTGGGAAAATGTTTCGTTAGTGGGATGAATTGTAAAGGACCTGCCGAGCATGGGCCAACAGGCCTGCTGCAGTGATCCTCCTTTCTTATGTTCATCAACCACTATCACAACTGCTTCCACTCTACCACCACCATCTTAGTATTTTTCTACAAACTTTTTCATAAATTATGTGTTTCTCACATTCTTTACCAAAGGGCTGGCACTAGAAGCTTTATTTGAAGCCATGGTAGCTTATTTAGCACTTGCAAGCACTAAAATCAATGGAATATTATGAAATATTTCGTAGGAGCATGTGAGGGGACTGTCACTCACTGGTAAACAATGGCACACTGGCTGGGAAGGAAAGGCCGAGGCGGCTCAGAGCGTGAGTACGCGTCCGGGACGAAGGACTATTAGGACTGTTAGCGAGTTATTGGACCATTTGCGAGCCAATACTGCAGCTTTATACATCATTAGTAAGGCCTCACCTAGATTATGCAGCTCACTTCTGGTCTCCATATTTCAGAATGGACATAAATTCGTTAGAAAACATTCAGCGTAGGATGACTAAATTAATACATAGCATTAGAAATCTTCCTTATGAAGAAAGATTGAAGACTCTTAAGTTACATTCACTTGTTAGACGAAGAATGAGGGGAGACCTGATCGAAGTGTATAAGTGGAAGATAGGTATTAATAAAGGGGATATTAATAAGGTCTTGAGGATGTCTCTCCAAGAGAGAACCTGCAGTAATGGATTTAAATTAGATAAGTTTAGATTTAGAAAGGACATAGGAAAGTATTGGTTTGGAAATAGGGTAGTTGATGAGTGGAACAGTCTACCTAGTTGGGTTATTGAGGCTAGGACTTTGGGTAGTTTCAAATTTAGGTTGGATAAGTACATGAGTTGGAGGGGTCGGATTTGAGTGGGACTTTCACATCAGAGCTTATTTCTTGGGTGGCATTGAAAATTGGGTTGGGCAAATGTTTTGTTAGTGGGATGAATTGTAAAGGACCTGCCTAGTATGGGCCAACGGGCCTCCTGCAGTGTTCCTCCTTTCTTATGTTCTTATGTTCAATATTTTGACGAAAAAACAGGACTATTTCCAAAATGGATGACTTTCAGGCCGGACGATTATTGAGGGACCACTGTATATATACAGTGGACCCCCACATAACGATCAGCTCCCAACTCGACCAATTATGTAAGTGTATTTTTGTAGTGCTTTTGTAGGTGTATTTTTGGTGGTCTGAAACGGACTAATCTAATTCACAATATCTCTTATGGGAACAAATTCGGTCTATAACGGCACCCAAACAGACTTCTGGGTTGAAATAATATCGTTATGCGGGGGTCCACTGTACTCATAAATTCTAGCAGCTTCAAATCAAGCAGGAGAAAGCTGGTAGGCCCACATGTGAGAGAATGGGTCTGTGTGGTTAGTGTGCACCATATAAACAAATCCTGCAGCACGCAGTGCATAATGAGAAAAACAAACTCCAACCGTTTTTTTTTTTAATTAAAATGCCGACTTTGTGGTCTATTTTCGTATAATATTTATGGTTGTTTTCTCGTTTTCTTGGTCTCATTTGATAGAATGGAAAACATATTATAGAAATAGAGGTGATTTTGATTGGTTTTACTATAAAAAGAACCTTGAAATGGAGCTCAAAGTAGGGGAAATGTTTGATTTTTGCCGATGTTCAAAGGTAAACAAATGATGTCATTTTCCAACAAATGTCCAAGTAGCCATTTTAATATGCAGTCATGAATGGGTTGACATTATTTATACAATTATTACAATATTGCAGTAGTCTGCATAACAGTAAATCTTCTATTTTTTGTTTGAATAAAAATTCAAAATAGAAAACAAGAGTAATATCAGAGGGGCCTGGAGACATGACTGATGAACAAAGAAAATGTTATTTTAGAGCCAGGAATGTCGGCATTATTCATTCTGGACCCTATTTTGTTATTGCCATATTTTTTAATTTTCATGAATTTGGCCAAATTGCAAATTTCTGACCATGTTATTGGGCAGTTTCCTGTACTCAATCGATAGAAAAAATGGAGTTCTAAAGAAATAGCTATAAGTTTCGTCAATTGGAACAATGGAATTAGCAGAAAACAGGGCTCAAAGTGGGCAAAATCGCTGATTTGTAAATATTGCCGAGGTTGCTAATTTCGCGAGAGCATAATTCCGTCATTTTTCCATCAAATTTCGTTCTTTTGGTGTCATTACAATCAGGAAAATATTCTCTATCATTTCATAAGAAAAAAAATAATTTTTTTTTTTGGGGGGGGAAATTTGCGACACCAGGAGACACCTCAGGATTTGGGGTTGCGACAGTCAAGGGATTAATCCCATTTATTTTTTCCCACTGAAACTCTCCTCCCCTCTTCAGCTTTGTTTCGCTTAGGGCCAGGACATCCAACTTCTTTTCATTCATAACATTAGCAATCATTTTTTCTTATCTGCACTACATCCACGCACATTCAAACATCCCAATAGTTTATACAGGAGAAGGTGTTACTAGCCCATTGTTCCGGCATTCAGTCACCCCCAACGACACGCATAGCTTATGGAGGAAGAATTCTATTCCACTTCCCCATGGAGACAAACAGAAATAAACAAGAACAAGAACTAGGAAGAAAATTTAAGAGAACCCATAGGGGTTAGTATATATATGCTTGTACATGCATGTGTAGTGTGACATAAATGTAAGTAGAAGTAGCAAGACGTACCTGCAACCTTGCATGTTTATGAATCAGAAAAAAAGACACCAGATATAAAAAGCAAAAGTAAAACATGATAATACTTTAAGGCTTCAAGTTTACAAGAAGCAGAGAAACAAAAATAATCTTATACACTTGTATTCTAGTCAAGATACTAAGACCAGAACAAGCATCATCATTGGAGTTTTCCTAAGAGTATACATGTACCAGATTTGTAGTCCTGAGTTAGTTGATGAGGAGTGTACACTGTACATACACCAACCCTTCATTGAATTAAGACCTTGTGTAGTTTTAAAAATGGGTTGGATAAATAAATACATGAGTGGGTGTGGGTGGGTGTGAGTTGGACCTGACTAGCTTGTGCTACCAGGTCTTGTGCCGTGCTCCTTAAGTGGAAGTGACCTGACTAGGTGGTCATTGTTCTAAGCCGGGGGATGGCATGGACCGGCTTCGCATGGGTCAGTAGGCCTGTTGCAGTGTTCCTTCTTTCTTATATTCTTATGTTCTTACATTTTCCTTTTCCATCAAAGACTGCAAGAAAAGAGCCCATCAGATCATCAGTTCTCCATGCACTAACACCACTCCTAACAAAGTTATAATCGTGTCCTACCACCAGGTTGCACTGAACACCTCTTGAAGTACTGATACAAGTTGACACTAGAGTTGTCAGTGCAACCAGTACTTCCATAAAAGATCTGACCAGGACAAAATTGAAGCACTTTGAACCAGTCAGTGCAGGGGTTTACACTGTCCTCTGTGGAGGCTGACAGAATAGACATAAGTGAAACAGCAAGAAACCTTGAAACATGTCTCAGTGAATGCATTAATGTAAGCTCAATAACTTGAAGAGTGCTTGCATACAACACCAGAATTTTACCAACCACCTGATGAAATTCAACAATACCTAATGTAAATGCCTTGAATCATCATTAATTGCTGTTTCTAACACAAACAGAATAAAGGCAGCTTTATCATCTCTGAAGTATTAGCAAGAATTCTCCTCAAAACAATAAACCCCATCATCACATTGCTGCTTCTTCTGCCTACATTGATTATATTGTGCCTTACACCTCACTCTAATAACTATATGTACCCTCTGTGTTCCTGTATTGTTTGTAATGATTTGAGAAAGCTCCTGGAGAGTGAAGTGTTGCCACAGTAAAGTATCACATTAATTGCACATGTGTCCTCTTACCTAACATATTGTCGGTAGTTCTGCAAACATAATAACAATTTGTTAAATATTGTACAAACACTGCAGGTGTATGTGAGAGTGCAGTCATGTATGGAGGTTCCCGGGAGTTGAACCTGGGAGGTGTCATTGTGGACAACCCAACAGTGTCGTTGAAGTCGCTCACTTCAGTCATTACCAGCGTCATTCAGCTGCAACAAGAACATCGCAACCATCAACAACGACTACTACGAACACTAACATATGGATCAAAGTAAGAAATTAAACTATGAATAACTTGTTTAACATACAATGCATGTATAACTCGCATACAAGTATAACACAATACCATTCCTAGGAAACTAATGGATTTGAGAGTTAAAAACAGAAGACAAGAGTTATTAGATGGAGATTTGGAGGTATCAGCACGATGAAGGGAATATTTTGAGGAACTGCTAAATGTTGATGAAGATAGGGAAGCTGTGATTTCATGTATTGGCCAGGGAGGTATAACATGTTTTAGGAGCGAGGAAGAGCCAGATGTGAGTATGGGGGAGAGGTGAATGAGGATGGGAGGTGAATGAGGCTGGGAGGTGAATGAGGCTGGGATTGATGGCATCATGACAGAAATGTTAACAGTGGGTGGGGACATAGTTTTGGAGTGGTTGATGCTTTTATTAAATGTATGAAAGAGAATGTGCATAGTTCCTTTGTATAAAAGCAAAGGGGACAAAAGAGAGTGTAGGAATTATAGGGAACATGCCTGTTGAGCATATCTGGTAAAGTTTGTAGTAGTGTTATTATTGAAAGAATTGAGAGTAAGATGGAGAGCAGGATTGCAGATGAACAAGAAGGCTTTAGGAAGGGTATTGGGTGTGTAGACCAAGTGTTTGCAGTGAAGCATATAGGTGAGCAATATTTAGATAAGGGTAAAGATATCTTTGTTGTATTTATGGATTTAGAAATGGTATATGACAGGGTGTATAGGGGGGCAGTATGACAGACATTGCAAGTGCATGGAATAGGAAGTAGGTTACTGAAAGCAGAGGATGATTATTTCCCAGTAAAAGCAGGCCGTAGATAGGGATGTGTGATGTCTCCGTGGTTGTTTAACATATTTATAGATGGGGTTGTAAGAGAAGTGAATGTTCGGGTGTTGGCAAGAGGTGTAGGAATATGAGAAAGAATCTAACACAAAACATTGCTCAGAGGAGAGGAAAGCTTATGACCAAGTTTGGGTCCTACTTGGGCCATTTACAAGTCACTTGTAAGTGGTCCAAGTGGCACCTAAACTTCATCATAAGCTTCTCTCTCCTATGTGCAGATCATTTGTTTTGTTAAAAATCATGGTATTGTGCCTTTTTGTTCTTTAATCTAACACAAAGTGGGATTTGTCACAGTTGCTTGTTGCTGATGACACTGTGCTTTTGGGAGATTCCAAGGAGAAGTTGCAGAGGTTGGTGGATGAGTTTGGAAGGGTATGTAAAAGAAGGAAATTAAATGTGAACATAGGAAAGAGCAAAGTGATAAGGGTAATAAAAAAATTTAGGCAATTAAAGACTAGATATCAGATTGGAGGGAGAGAGTGTATGTATTCAGATATGCGGGAGTGGACTTAACCCTTTCAGGGTCCATCCCGTAGATCTACAGCTTTATGTTCAGGGTCCAAACCGAAGATGTAAGCCAAAATTCTAGCGGCGTCAAATTTAGCGCGAGAAGGCTGGTAGGCCTACATCTGAGAGAATGGGTCTGGGTGGTCAGTGTGCACACTATAGAAAAAATCTGGATGCCCACATGGCATTGTGGGAACGCCGGCAAAGTAGCTTTGTTCATCGTGCCTGGCGGCAAGGAAGCTCTCACTCCCCACTCACTCTCCGGGCGAATTCTGACTCTCCTCTTCACAACTTACAGTTCTAAGACTGATGGAAGTGGAGCTGAAGAGGAATTCTATGGTTTTGAACCATATGGTACCATTGTACCATATGGTACAATGGTACCATATGCTACAATGGTGCCATATCATATGGTACAATGGTACAATGTGCCATATGGTACACTGTACCATATGGTATATTATACCATATGGTACATTATACCATATTGTAAAGGGTACAGGGACCCTAATGGAAATAAGTCTGTCTGACTTTTTTGGGTTATCCTAGGTTCTCCAAACATATGCTGCTAAGTATGATATTCTATGTAACTTTATTTGTGTATACAAAATAAACTTACTTATGATGCCACATGCACTTGAGTAAGTTTATTCACTTGTACAGAAATACAATTACATTGATTATCTTACATAGCAGCGTATGTATAAAATCCTAGGATAACCCAAAAAAAGTCAGGGTGACTTATTTCCATAGGGATCCCTGTATCTGTACCATATGGTGTCCTGTACTGTATGGTACCCTGTACCACATGGTACCCTGTGCCATATGGTACCCTGTGCCATATGGTACCCTGTGCCATATGGTACCCTGTACCATATGGTACCCTGCACAATATGGTACCCTGCACCATATGTTTTCCTGTACTGCATGGTACCCTATACCATATAGTACAATGTACCATATGGTACCCTGTAACATATGATACCGTGTACCATATGGTCAATAGGTGTTGGTGGCAGGAGACACCAGCCAAGACTGAGTGAGTGGCGACACAAGCTAGCTACTGACTCCGCTGTTTCCAAGACAAAGCGCTTTGTCATCCACCTCAAGGAACATGTCGAGTTCCTGTACATTTGTAAATATATAATAGAACATTACTAATATACAACATTTTTGCATATTTTTGTTGTAAACAATTATTGTAAACAAAATAATAATGAAAATATTAGTGTGTTTATTGTGTTGAATACAACAGTACCATATAGTACCATATGGTACAATGAACCATATGGTACCATTGCACCATATGGTACCATTTGGTACCATTGCACCACATGGTACCATTTGGTACCATTGCACCATATGGTACCATTTGGTACCATTGCACCATATGGTACCATTTGGTACCATTGCACCATATGGTACCATTGTACATATGGTACCATTGTACCATATGGTACCATTGTACCATATGGTACCATTGTATCATATGGTACCATTGTATCATGTGCCATTGTACCATATGGTACCATTGTATCATATAGTGCCATTGTACCATATGGTACCATTGTAGCCATATGGTACCATTGTATCATGTACCATTGTATGGCATATGGTACCATTGTATCATATGGTGCCATTGTACCATATGGTACCATTGCACCCTATGGCACCATTGTACCATATGGTACTATATGGTACCATTGTATTCAACACAATAACCGCACTAATATTTTCATCATTTTGTTTACAATAAACTTGTAAACAAGTTTTGTAAGCAATATAATGATAAACAAATTAGTGCAGTTATTGTGTTGAATACAATGAGTGTACACTTATACAATATACATTATACTGGTCTCACAGGCCACAAATGTTATTAGAAAAAGAAAAAAATTAGAAAAGAAAAGAAAAAAGTATAAAAAATGTAAAATAAAAAAAAATGCGATTTTGTGGAAGTCACTGATATTGCCACCACCCGGTCATTTTGGGTCAACTTCCGACCGCTGTATCTCAGTAAGTACTGATCAGAAATTTTTTTTTTTGTTTTATTACCTTCACAAAAATATTATCTTTGATTCTGTAAGAAATTTTTTTTTTATTTTATTCAAAATTTCTTGGACACGGGCACCCCTTTCGATTTTGGCCTTGGACCCTGAAAGGTCATGAATGACTGAATGGCTTTAAGTTAGACACTCCAGTACAACCATCATCTTCAGTACCAGAACCTCTACCATCCACCTCCGCCCAGTAGGACCACAACATAACTCACCACTCTCTTCACAATCGTCCACAAACACCGCACCTACAATTTAAGGTAAGAAATACTATTATTTCTGTTACATTTGTAGTCTTAAGCAGTAAAAACAATACTTAACAATGAACTACAATTACATATTCACTTTTATTTTTGTAAGAGGTGGAGGCCTAAAAAAAAGTTGTTTGGCTTTTTTGGGGCTCTTAGGAATGTAACCCTATTTTTCCCATAAGTTCTTCAGTTCATCTGACATAGTTTTACCTAGCATTGCATTTTCAGGAACGTAACTACCGTGTTAAATGATGGTGTACTGTATAACCAGACTTGAGTACTGGAAATGGGAAGTACAGTGCCTGCACTTTAAAGGAGGGGTTTGGGATATTGGCAGTTTGAAGGGGTATGTTTTATATCTTTATATATGCTTCTAAACTGTTGTATCTGGGCACCTCTGCAAAGACACTGATTATGTGTAAGTGAGGTGAAAGTGTTGAATGATGATTAAAGTACACTGGAACCTTGACTTACGAATTTAATCTGTTCCAGGAGCTAGCTCATAACTCAGTTTACTCGTATATCAAATTAATTTTCCACATTTAAATTAATTGAAAAGCCATTAATTCGTTCCCGCACTCTGGAGAGACGAGAAAAATACTTGAATATGACGCTATTATCAACTGTACTGCTTATTTATCTATCAAAATTCATCTAATATGACATAAACAATATAATTAACACAGAAACATGATATATACTCTAGAATGAATAAAATAATATGGTGGCAGAGGCAGCGGCAGAAGAGCATGGGAAGATACTGAGAGTATCTTCCTATGCTCTTATTGTAAGAGAAAATGGAGTATTTTTGAGGCTAACTGCAGTAGATCACTAGTATTCTAAGGAAAACACTGAAAATGTCGTATATAAACACATAATAAATCATAATACACTACTACAGAATGTAAAGAAATAATAAACTGTTTATATAAAGTGCTTACACACTGAACATAACTGACACAATTTGTTTTGTTTAATCACTGAACATAACTGATATGTTATCTCCTGTGAGCTGCTTCTCTCTCAACCACGTCAGCAGTAGCTTCTCCATCTTTTCATGGACAGAGGTTTGCAGCTTAGACATTATTGTAACATCCTTGGCTGGCGCTATAACCTTTATCGACTCCTGCTGCTTTAGTATCGTACATACAGTAGATGTACTTTGCTGGTATTGTCTGGCTAAATCCACAACTGGTGCAACTTGCTTATGCTTATCTATGATTTCATGCATTAATTCCATGGAAATCATTGTCTTTTTCTTCTCAGCACTGTCCTTTGTACTTATTTTCTTAGGACCCATGGTTAGAAAAGCAAAATTTGGCCAAATGACTGTCAAAATTTTAAGCAAAGCAGGAGAGAACTGCTTCGATTGTGATGTAAACGTGTACTGCCAACTAGCGGCAGCATTCTGAATTCATTCATTCAGTCTACCAGGAGGATGTTGTGGGGGTCAGTGCCCCTATGGCCTGGTCTCTGACCAGTTGTACTGCTTAGTCTACCAGGAGGGTGTTGTGGGGTCAGTGCCCCCCTTGGCTTGGTTCATGACCAATGGTACTGCTCAATCTACCAGGAGGGTGTTGTGGGGGTCAGTGCCCCCTTGGCCTGGTTCATGACCAGTGGTACTGCTCAGTCTACTAGGAGGGTGTTGTGGGGGGTCAGTGTCCCCCTGGCCTGGTCCATGACCATTGGTACTGCTCAGTCTACCAGGAGAGTGTTGTGGGGGGTCATTGCATCCCACTGACATGGTCCATGACCAGTGGTACTGCTCAATCTACCAGGAGGGTGTTGTGGGGGGTCTGTGCCCCCTGGCCTGGTCCATGACCATTGGTACTGCTCAGTCTACCAGGAGGGTGTTGTGGGGGTCAGTGCATCCCACTGACATGGTCCATGACCAGTGGTACTGCTCAATCTACCAGGAGGGTGTTGTGGAGGGTAAGTGCCCCCTGGCCTGGTCCATGTCCAGTGGTATTGCTCAGTGCACCAGGAAGGTGTTGTGGGGAGGGTTAGTGCCCTTTAATAATTGATTTGGTGCTTAACCAAGCGGGGTCATTGATACTCTTCGGAGGTTTCTAAGTTTATTTGGGTTCGTGGTACACAGGCAATGTGTTTTAAGTTTAGCCTTGGGCTGCCCGGTTGAGTTGGCGGCAAGTGAGAGCAAGGCAGACCTGGTTTCCACCTGCCCTCTGGTGGAAACTATGGAAACTAGCCATGTATTCTTACTGTCTACATTTTGATCGGCCACCTGTCCATGGTTGTCCTCGACCATGCTTAGCTGAAAAAAAGCTCGGTTCTTCCCTCGCAGGAACAGGGCACAAAACACAAAATATAACATATATATACATGTGGACATAGAAAAAAAAAAAACTTCCTACAGGGAGGGAAGAAAATGGTGGGTTGTGCTAAACATCGTGGTCCTAGGCAGTGAGCCTCGGCGGGCATCACTGCACACCTTCCTGCGTCTGGACAGATACTGCAACACAGGAGACATCGCTGTGGCTGAGCTGTGACATAACAGGGTACTGTCTCCTTTGAAACGGTGAAGTAGTCATTATGTAGTCGCTACAGGATTCACTCAACCTGGAGCACAACCTGCTGGTGCCCTCGAGTGAGGCATTGTCAGTACTCAGCAACTGGGCAGGACTTCTTTGTCAAGTGACTAAGGAGGACATTTCTCGACTGGTACTGTTGCTGGAGCTGTCACTGCTGGCGAGTGTGGAGTGAGTCGTGGCAGGGACGACTCAGATGAAACATCTGGGAGTCGTAGCAGCATACACCATAACTGGAGTGAGCGGGCTAGCAGTCAAAGTGATATCATACTTTGTGCAGGCTGCTCACTGAAGCTGCTGCGGCTTAACTGAGTTGGAGTCAGAGCAGAGGTCAGTTTAAGCGTCCTCAGACTGGTTTTCTACACATAACTGCACTCTGATGGTCAGGAGCTGGAGTGAAATGAGTCTCAGTGGGGAGTCGTAGCAGGTATGACTCAGGCATCTACAAACTGTGAGCATAAGAGCTTTCTGTACATGGGGGCTGAGACGCTCGTAAACCGATGCCTGGATTGACTAATGTCAGCTGTCAACAGTCACAACGGGTGGCAAGTAACACAAACTCACCTTTGACTTGCTGAAATAGCAGAAACATACAGGTGATGCTGAACACGTGACTGAAGAACAACGTGGGATACCGTGAAGACCTAGGTGACTCCACGAATAATGAAACTTGCAGGCATGACTTCAGGACAACTTGTAGAACATAAGAACATAAGAATGTAGGAACACTGCAGAAGGCCTACTGGCCCATATGAGGCAGGTCCTTATCAAAACGACATCTACCTAAAGCTACTCAACAAATAACTCCCGTACCCCTTGACATCAATCAAACCCAGCCCCTCCCACTCATATATTTGTCCAGTCTCTTCTTAAAGCTACCCAAGGTCCTAGCCTCTATCACCCCACTGGGAAGACTGTTCCACGCATCTACAACTCTGTTAGAAAACCAGTACTTACCTATGTCCTTTCTAAATCTAAATTTATCCAACTTAAATCCATTATTCCTGGTTCTTACCTGGTTCGACACCCTCAGTACTTTATTAATGTCTCCCTTGTTTATGCCCGTCATCCACTTATACACTTCAATGATATCTCCCCTCATTCTACGCCTCTCCAGAGAGTGGAGATTTAAGGCTTTAAGTCTATCTTCATACGGGAGGTTCCTTACACAGTAAATCATTTTAGTCATTCTTCTCTGTATGTTCTCTAATGAGTCTATGTCCATCCTGTAGTAAGGGGACCAAAACTGAGCAGCATAATCTAAATGAGGCCTCACTAGTGATGTATAGAGCTGTAAAATAACTTTTGGACTTCTGTTACTTATACTTCTTGAGATAAATCCAAGTAATCTGTTGGCCTTGTTGCGCACACTGAGGCACTGCTGTCTTGGCTTTAGATTTCTGCTTACCATGACTCCCAAGTCTTTTTCACATTCTGTATGACCAAGCTCTACTTCACCTAGATTATAGCTTCGAGGGTTATTTTCATTACGAAGGGCAAGTACCTTACACTTATCCACATTAAACTTCATCTGCCATTTTTCAGACCAAGACATTAATTTGTTCAAATCGTCCTGGAGTTCATTGATATCCTCCTCAGAGGATGCTTCATGTATGGGGTGATGAATTTGTCAACATCATCATGCTTCTTCCTTCCTCTCTCTAGGTAAACACAACTTGCTGCGACTGCCACTTCCACCAATATTGTCGAAGAATTGTATCCTGTGCAAGCCAGGGATGAATGATAAGGCTTCAGAGGCTTCTTACTTTATTTGGGTTCATGGTACACAGGCAATGTGTTTTAAGTGCCCTGGGCGTCCCAGAGGGCCATGCCCGCGAGGGAGAGAGGAGTGGTGTGTCGTTGACTCTAGGTTGAGTTGGCGGCAAGTGAGAGCGAGGCAGGCCTGGGTATGCCCACCCAGAGACCTGATCTCTGATGGAAACTGTGGAAACTAGCCGTGTAGGTTTACTGTCTATAGCCCCCCACTGGCATGGTCCATGACCAGTGGTATTCAGTCTTTCCTGCCTTGCAGTTCCTTATACTGCAGCTCCAGAGGTTATACTGCAGCTTTATACATCATTAGTAAGGCCTCACCTAGATTATGCAGCTTAGTTCTGGTCTCCATATTACAGAATGGACATAATACACAAATAACCCGCACATAAAAGAGAGAAGCTTACGATGACGTTTCGGTCCGACTTGGACCATTGACAAAGTGTCTTAATTTCATCTTGTCGGTATTATATACCATTCTTGTACTACTACTACTACTACTACTACCACCACCTCTTCCTGCCTATATATAGCCGTCCTGCTCCACTTCTGGTTAGTGTGACTTTGTCAGTGGTCCAAGTCGGACCGAAACGTCATCGTAAGCTTCTCTCTTTTATGTGCGGGTTATTTGTGTATCGTTCCAGTCACGGTATTGTGCCTTTTTTTGTTAAGAATGGACATAAATTCGTTAGAAAACATTCAGCGTAGAATGACTAAATTAATACATAGCATTAGAAATCTTCCTTATGAAGAAAGATTGAAGACTCTTAAATTACATTCACTTGTTAGATGAAGAATGAGGGAGACCTGATCGAAGTGTATAAGTGGAAGATGGGTATTAATAAAGGAGATATTAATAAGGTCTTGAGGATATCTCTCCAAGAGAGAACCCGCAGTAATGGATTTAAATTAGACAAGTTTAGATTTAGAAAGGATGTAGGAAAGTATTGGTTTGGAAATAGGGTAGTTGATAAGTGGAACAGTCTACCTAGTTGGGTTATTGAGGCTAGGACCTTGGGCAGTTTCAAATTTAGGCTGGATAAATACATGAGTGAGAGGGGTTGGATTTGAGTGGGACTTGCATATCAGAGCTTATTTCTTGGGTAGCATTGAAAATTGGGTTGGGCAAACGTTTTGTTAGTGGGATGAATTGTAAAGGACCTGCTTAGTTTGGGCCAACAGGCCTCCTGCAGTGTTCCTCCTTTCTTATGTTCTTATGACTTGATAATGGTTCATGAGGAACTGAAATGTTTTCTTGGTTTTCCTTTCTGAGGTATTAAGTCACTGATCAACGCTCATTTTCTGGCCAATGATATTACATTGATTTTAGGGTAAGTTTGTGGTGATGATTCTAAATATGTCATTGGTTTTGCTTGATTGGCTCTAGTTTTTAATAAATTTGGTATCCCATTGAAAATCATAAAAGACGTGAAAAATATATTGATCAGGCGGGGCTAACTTACAAATTGCATTAAAATTATTTTTTATATCATGCAAAAGTAAAATCATATAATACATTTTACCACTTCATTCTGTATAACAGATTAACATAGTAAGATAATTCAGATACCACTAATTACTACATATGAAAACATTGTATGATTTTCTTCTATGTTAGTCATCAGCACAGTTTTGTTGAGTAATTGGAAGAGATGTATATTGGTTACCATTGTGCAATAATACACGTTTCAAGCTTCTAATGGAGCTGTCCATAAACAGCTGCCAATCCCCTGGTTGGTATTCAAATCCCATTCGAGGAAGAAGTCCAGGGATGTTATTGCAGTATACAAGTTCATCTTGGCTGAAGTAAGGAAGGAATTCAGCCTCTCTTGTCTGATAAGCTGTTATTTTAACTTTTTGTTGTAGACAGTTCTTTTCTTTTAGTCTGGATGTTAAAAGTTCAGATGCTTACTTTGACAGACTGAAGCCATGTATCAAATTCACTTCCACCACTGTCACCTGTGTTACATCCTAAATGCTGAGTTTCTTCAACATCTGACAACACAAGGTCAGGCAGTATTGTAAACACTGGTATGGGAATGCTTTGCTGTGTAGCACAGGTGTTCTTGCTGACTCCAAATCAGGATATTACTGCTTGACTTTCTTGTACCGGTTGAAACTTTTCACATTCACCATACAGAAATAACAATCTGCTTTCTCCACACCATAGGCACACCCAAGTTTAAGCTTTTCCACTGTTTGAAGCATTCTGCACAGGTTTTGCAAACCATATGGGAAGCTTAAAACTTGTTCTCTAAGCATCACTCCAAAATAAGCAAGATAAGCTTGTTTTACAAAATCTCTGATGTTTTTTCTTTATCTTTGCAAAGGGTATTTGCCACAAGTGTAGCAAAATACAATGGGATTATTTAAACAAGCTCTTCATGAAGAATTAATGTTGATCTGGACAAAATAACAAAAAAGTTAAAATATTGTCATGTGGTCATCTTTGATAAAAGTCCTTTTGTTAAATATTAAATCATTTAAAAATAAAATTCTAATCTTTTATTAAAACTATCTGTACATACAAATTTCCACCACATATACGTGCCATTTTTTGAATTCAGCAGTCCCTAAATTATCCTAAATACCTTCAAATATCTTCAGCATTTATTTTTTTTTGTTGACCAGTGATATGAGTTATTGTTACCATTGTGTATCTTATTATGTAACAGTATTAAAGTTATTGTTACAGTTGTGTATGCTAGTATGTTAGTGTATTAAAGTAGTTACAGTTGTGTATGCTAGTATGTTAGTGTATTAAAGTAGTTACAGTTGTGTATACTAGTATGTTAGTGTATTAAAGTAGTTACAGTTGTGTATGCTAGTATGTTAGTGTATTAAAGTAGTTACAGTTGTGTATGCTAGTATGTTAGTGTATTAAAGTAGTTACAGTTGTGTATGCTAGTATGTTAGTGTATTAAAGTAGTTACAGTTGTGTATGCTAGTATGTTAGTGTATTAAAGTAGTTACAGTTGTGTATGCTAGTATGTTAGTGTATTAAAGTAGTTACAGTTGTGTATGCTAGTATGTTAGTGTATTAAAGTAGTTACAGTTGTGTATGCTAGTATGTTAGTGTATTAAAGTAGTTACAGTTGTGTATGCTAGTATGTTAGTGTATTAAAGTAGTTACAGTTGTGTATACTAGTATGTTACTTCTCTATTTAAATTACACCTCTGTGAACCTTATTATTTTTATTTAATGTATATTTTATTGAATCATTTGAATTATAATGTTTATGTTCATCTGGCAAGAGAGCTATGGTGTGAGTGATGGTTAATGCATTTCCTCTTTTTTGTTGGGTCATCCTGTCTAGGTGGGGGATGGCCAGCATTTTTAAAGTGAATTATTAATTTTGTATTAATTTATTTTTCTTTTTATTATAGACAAGCTCCGATTGGTGATGACAATTATCTGCTTCTGGCATCTAGTATTGCAAAGTTCGACTCCAGTACAAGTGGAACTGAGGTGACAGTTCCAGTTCGCAAAACATCGAGCAGTCCATGCTGACCCTACAAAGTTCAACTCCAGTACAAGTGGAAGTGAGGTGACAGTTCCAGTTCGCCAAACATCGAGCAGTCCATGCTGACCTTACAAAGTTCAACTCCAGTACAAGTGAAATGGAAGTGAAGTGATGGTTCCAGTTTGCAGAACATCAAGCAGTCCATGCTGAACTTACAAAGTTCACCTGCAGTACAAATGGAAGTCCATGCTGGCTGTGTGTACTGTCCATGAAATAATTGTTAGTTACTGATGTTATGTGATTGTAACAGTGTAACTGTGTCTAGGTGTGGTAGTGAGGTTGATGGTTCAGATGAGGATATTGATGTTAGCTCTGCAAGTGTCTCTCCATTGGTAGAGAGATAATGTCAGGTCTGCCACACTGTTGGTTCATGCCCCCAGCACTAACACATGATGACAGTTCAGTTCAGCATGTTTGTGAATGGGTAACTAGAATGCAAGTTTCACCACATGAAAACAGTGTGTTGAATAATAGTAATGGAAGTAGTGTCCTCACACACTAAACTGCTGCTGTATCCACTAGGTTATCCAGTGTACAAAACAGTGTGTTGAATAATAGTAATGGAAGTAGTGTCCTCACACACTAAACTGCTGCTGTATCCACTAGGTTATCCAGTGTACAAAACAGTGTGTTGAATAATAGTAATGGAAGTAGTGTCCTCACACACTAAACTGCTGCTGTATCCACTAGGTTATCCAGTGTACAAAACAGTGTGTTGAATAATAGTAATGGAAGTAGTGTCCTCACACAATAAATTGCTGCTGTATCCACTAGGTCTCCCAGTGTACAAAATCTTGTAAACCTGATTGTTGGAGTCAGCTTTGTTAAGGTGTCACAGGTGTACCTGACAGGTGTGATGGACATGTCATTTGTACTGTATTTCAGAAGGATTTAAATGATTTGCTGTAACAGTACTGAATGTTGACTGTAGTATGAACTCAGACACTATTTTCATCATTATAGCTCTGCAGTAAAATGAAAATGGATTGAATATAAGTAAGTAAGTAAGTTTATTCAGGTATACACAAATACAGTTACATAGAATTATCATACATAGCAGTATATGTGTAGAGAACCTGGGATAACCCATAGAGGTAGGGTAAAACAGAAAAAAGTAAACACATTCACACCATCATTCTGTCAGTCCCTGTCTTTGCAGAAGTGTATTGACATTATTGTAAAGGTGAACCTTCAACTGCAGCATCCTCATCTCTCCTTCAGGGTTCTAGCACTGTACTTCTTACCTCCAGGGCTATAACATTTCCACACATCCTTCAGAGTACAGGCACTGTACTTCCTACCTCATGGACTGTAATACCCTCACTTATCCTTCAGATCCTAGTGGGTTTAGCACTTGGTTTTGATTATAATAATAATCAGCCTTCGGAGTGCAAGCACTGTACTACCCGCCTCTAGGACTATAACATCACTCTTCCTTCAGAGTGCATGTACTGTACTACCCACCTCTAGGACTATAACATCACTCTTCCTTCAGAGTGCATGTACTGTACTACCCACCTCTAGGACTATAACATCACTCTTCCTTCAGAGTGCATGTACTGTACTACCCACCTCTAGGACTATAACATCACTCTTCCTTCAGAGTGCATGTACTGTTATCCCAGTGAGTTTATCCAAATTATGTTTTCATGTAGGAGGCTTGAGTGGTGGTGTTCCTCTATAGTGGACTCTGAACAGCAGGTGAAGCCTTCACTCTCATGTGTAAGGAACATTATGTTCATAAGAGTTTTTACTGTGGATGGTTGAGCCAGTACTGTGTTTAACCCTTAAACTGTCCAAACAGATCTAACATTCACATGCGTAATGCTCCAAAAGTAGATCTATGTTTTTTTTTTTACATTTTTTTTTTCAACAAGTCGGCCATCTCCCACTGAGGCAGTGTGACCCAAAAGAGAAAGAAAATCCCCAAAAAGAAAATACTTTCATCATCATTCAACACTTTCACCTCACTCACACATAATCACTGTTTTTACAGAGGTGCTCAGAATACAACAGCTTAGAAGTATATACGTATAAAAATACGCAATATATCTCTCCAAACACACACATTTATTTATCTCTCCAAACTGCCAATATTCCAAACCCTTCCTTTGGAGTGCAGGCACTCCAGGACTCAAGTCCGGTTATATAAAATAACCGGTTTCCCTGAATCCCTTCACTAAATATTACCCTGCGCACACTCCAACAGATCGTCATATTTTCAAATATAACAAAAAAAAAAATGTATAAGTTTTTTACAAGTTTTCAAATTAAAAAAAAAAAAAAAAGAAGGTCTACGTTTTTTTACATACTTTCAAATGTTAAAAAAACGTAGATGTACATTTGGACAGTTTAAGGTTTAACACACATCTTCAAGAACTAACCACACCACTAGTTATTCCAAGTACCAGATCAACCAGGCTGTGGTGACTATGGAGAAAAGTTACACAAATTGTGTATAATGTGATATTTTATAGTGAAAGGATTGCATAATACTTCATTTGTGTCATTTTTCATTGTGTTGGTATTTATATTGTTTATTTTTGTTGTTATGGGGCCAACAGGCCACTAACAACAACAGCCTGAATTAACAGACAAGGAAGAGGTAAGCTTGGCTGCACAGTAAGATTAAGCAGAAGCTTAAAGCTGGTGAGATGTATGTGAGAGGTGAGTGGAAACACTCACCAGTATTCCTACCAAATTCATTAATTTAATAATGTACATGGACTATGACTATGATGGTTATCCTCTTGACTTATGGATGCTGCTGTGAGGTTCAGTCCATTGCTACACCTTTCTGACCAGTCTGAAAATTGGTACCAGTATAAGAGGTACAATAGACTGATATTTGTGCAAATTATTGACCCATTAATATATAGAAGGTGTCAAGGTTACAAGCACTCAAAGTTACAAACTTTGGCAAGTGCAAAACCAGTTTAAGTTCCACAAGCAGTGAGCAGCAGTTACCAACGTGTTTCAGACATGGCCGTCCACTCTAGTTTGTTTTCTATACATAAAAACTTTCTGTAAGTTGAAAGGAAAACAATCTTTAGGCTTGAATATCAAGAAACTTCAAGTTGAGAAAGTCACTGGAACTGCAACTTATAAGTTATTGTATGTTCTATATATGAGAATGATTATTTATGTTCAAGATAATTCATTATGTTAGGTAAAAGTACACATGTGCAACTAATTCATCACTTTTATTGTGGGAATGTTTTGGTGCAGGAGCTGCTGGAGAGCACAACATTACCACAGTAAATGTCACATTAGTTACACGTGTCTTGTTATCCAAGATGTTGTGGCTAATTCTACCAACATTATTATAATTCATTAACTGACCTATCATCTTCACTATATTGTGAGGTATGTATAATGCAAAGTGTAATGTTTAAAATTGTGTGTATCATTCCACTAACATTATTTGTTGAGCATGTTTGTAATGCTCTTGCAACATACAAATAATACTATAGGTAATTGCTAGAAAATGAACATTTTACACAGATTGTTACAGCATTTCAGCCCATGTCAAATGAAACAGATATAGGCAGTATTTTATTCCATAAAAGATGGAATAAAGAGTGTAACTTAACAATTATAATGCAGAAAGGTAATGATGAAGAATGATAATGACAAATAATGATGAAGGGTAATGATGAAGGGTAATAATGGACCAAACATAATATAATATAATTGTTAATAAACTATTTTCTCTAAATAGGTTATACATTGAGGCTATGACCAAGAATTTTATAGTATATAAGTTAGGATAAATATTTGTTATTTAGTTTTATAAGTGATAACTGCTGGTCAAGATAAATGTTCTCTTTACTTTTGTTTATGACAAGTATTGAAGGTTTGACTTTATTGTCACTCATGTCACTTTACTGGTTGTAAAGTTTACACTTCACCTCTGAAGTGATCATTTAGTGTTGCAGGTACAGTACTGTAGTGACAACACTTGTAGCAGTGTTGCAGGTACAGTACTGTAGTGACAACACTTGTAGCAGTGTTGCAGATACAGTACTGTAGTGACAACACTTGTAGCAGTGTTGCAGGTACAGTACTGTAGTGACAACACTTGTAGCAGTGTTGCAGGTACAGTACTGTAGTGACAACACTTGTAGCAGTGTTGCAGGTACAGTGCTGTAGTGACAACACTTGAAGCAGTGTTGCAGGTACAGTACTGTAGTGACAACACTTGTAGCAGTGTTGCAGGTACAGTACTGTAGTGACAACACTTGTAGCAGTGTTGCAGGTACAGTACTGTAGTGACAACACTTGTAGCAGTGTTGCAGGTACAGTACTGTAGTGACAACACTTGTAGCAGTGTTGCAGGTACAGTACTGTAGTGACAACACTTGTAGCAGTGTTGCAGGTACAGTACTGTAGTGACAACACTTGTAGCAGTGTTGCAGGTACAGTACTGTAGTGACAACACTTGTAGCAGTGTTGCAGATACAGTACTATAGTGATAACACTTGATGCAGTGTTGCAGATATAGTATTGTAGTGACAACACTTGATGCAGTGTTGCATATACTTTACTGTAGTGACAACACTTGATGCAGTGTTGCAGATGCAGTATTGTAGTGACAACACTTGATGCAGTGTTGTTGCATAAATTTTCAAAATGTTCAACACTGAAAAGCTTCCATTATTGAATCTGCAATGTGCCATAAGCCAGTCTTGCAGGAACTTGTAACAAAAATATTTTTTGATCTTGCAATGTGTGCCAAGTGTCATTAGGGTTCATTTTGAGTCTGCCGCATCACATTCTAAGCCAGCATCGCACAAAGCTTTCAAAAGTTCAGTTTTTTAATGTGCTGCTGCAGTGTGCTAAGCCAGTGTGTTAAGTCAGTGTGTTAAGCCAGTGTGTTAAGTCAGTGTGTTAAGTCAGTGTGTTAAGCCAGTGTGTTAAGCCAGTGTGTTAAGTCAGTGTGTGAAGCCTGTGTGTGTGTGTCAAGCCAGTGTGTTAAGCCAGTGTGTTAAGTCAGTGTGTGAAGCCTGTGTGTGTGTTAAGCCAGTGTGTCAAGCCTGTGTGTGTGTTAAGCCAGTGTGTGAAGCCTGTGTGTGTGTCAAGCCAGTGTGTTAAGCCAGTGTGTCAAGCCTGTGTGTGTGCTAATCCAGTGTGTCAAGCCTGTGTGTGTGTTAAGCCAGTGTGTTAAGTCAGTGTGTCAAGCCTGTGTGTGTGTTAAGCCAGTGTGTCAAGCCAGTGTGTTAAGTCAGTGTGTGAAGCCTGTGTGTGTGTCAAGCCAGTGTGTTAAGCCAGTGTGTCAAGCCAGTGTGTTAAGTCAGTGTGTGAAGCCTGTGTGTGTGTCAAGCCAGTGTGTTAAGCCAGTGTGTCAAGCCTGTGTGTGTGTTAAGCCAGTGTGTTAAGTCAGTGTGTCAAGGCTGTGTGTGTGTTAAGCCAGTGTGTTAAGCCAGTGTGTTAAGTCAGTGTGTGAAGCCTGTGTGTGTGTTAAGCCAGTGTGTTAAGTCAGTGTGTGAAGCCTGTGTGTGTGTTAAGCCAGTGTGTTAAGTCAGTGTGTGAAGCCTGTGTGTGTGTTAAGCCAGTGTGTCAAGCCAGTGTGTGTGATAAGCCAGTGTGTGTGTTTAGCCATTGTGTGTGTTAAGCCATTGTGTGTGTTAAGCCAATGTGTGTGTTAAGCCAGTGTGTTAAGTCAGTGTGTGAAGCCTGTGTGTGTGTTAAGCCAGTGTGTTAAGTCAGTGTGTGAAGCCTGTGTGTGTGTTAAGCCAGTGTGTCAAGCCAGTGTGTGTGCTAAGCCAGTGTGTGTGTTTAGCCATTGTGTGTGTTAAGCCATTGTGTGTGTTAAGCCAATGTGTGTGTTAAGCCAGTGTGTGTGTGTTAAACCGGTGTGTATACCTGGAGAGGGTTTTGGGGGTCAAGGCCCCTATGACCCTGTCTGTGACCAGGCCTCATGGTGGATCAGGGCCTCATCAACCAGGCTGTTACTGCTGGCTGCACACAACCCCACATACAAACCACAGCCCAGCTGGTCAGGTACTGACTTTAGGTGGAAATAAATGGTATAAAATACCGACACAGTGGAAATATAAACACATGCAGTATAATGTGATCCTTTATTGACAATGTTTCGCCCACACAGTGGGCTTTTTCAAGTCACAAACACATCTACCTGGGGTGGAAGATACACGAGTATTTATAGTCAGGTTCAGAATGCTGGGTCAGGTGGAGAATGCTGCATCTGATGATGTACCGAGTGGGGTTATAGAGTCTAAAATCTTGGGTAGCTTGGAAGGGAGATTTGTTAAGTTTGTGAGCAGACCTTCTGCAGTGTTCTTCCATTCCTATGTTCTTATGTGGGATAGTGATGAAGATTGCCAAGAAACTTCTTCATCGCTATCTCACATAAGAACATAGGAATGGAGGAACACTGCAGAAGGTCTGCTCACAAACTTATCCAATCTCCCTTCCAAGCTACCCAAGATTTTAGACTCTATAACCCCACTCGGTACATCATCAGATGCAGCATTCTCCACCTGACCCAGCATTCTGAACCTGACTATAAATACTCGTGTACCTTCCACCCCAGGTAGATCTGTTTGTGACTTGAAAAAGCCCACTGTGTGGGCAAAACATTGTCAATAAAGGATCACATTATACTGCACATGTGTTTATATTTCCACTGACTTTAGGTGTTTGTCCAGTGCCTTCTTGAAGACAGCCAGGGGTCTATTGGTAACCCCCCTTATGTATGCTGGGAGGCAGTTGAACAGTCTTGGGCCCCTGACACTTATTGTGTTGTCTCTTATTGTGCTAGTGACACCTCTGCTTTTCATTGGGGGGATGGTGCATCGTCTGCCAAGTCTTTTGCTTTCGTAGTGAGTGATTTTCGTGTGCAAGTTCGGTACTAGTCCCTCTAGGATTTTCCAGGTGTATATAATCATGTATCTCTCCCTCCTGCGTTCCAGGGAATACAGGTTTAGAAACCTCAAGCGCTCCCAGTAATTGAGGTGTTTTATCTCCGTTTTGCGCGCCGTGAAAGTTCTCTGTACATTTTCTAGGTCAGCAATTTCACCTGCCTTGAAAGGTGCTGTTAGAGTGCAGCAATATTCCAGCCTAGATAGAACAAGTGACCTGAAGAGTGTCATCATGGGCTTGGCCTCCCTAGTTTTGAAGGTTCTCATTATCCATCCTGTCATTTTTCTTGCAGATGCGATTGATACAATGTTATGGTCCTTGAAGGTGAGATCCTCCGACATAATCACTCCCAGGTCTTTGACGTTGGTGTTTCGCTCTATTTTGTGGCCAGAATTTGTTTTGTACTCTGATGAAGATTTAATTTCCTCATGTTTACCATATCTGAGTAATTGAAATTTCTCATCGTTGAACTTCATATTGTTTTCCGCAGCCCACTGAAAGATTTGGTTGATGTCCGCCTGGAGCCTTGCAGTGTCTGCAATGGAAGACACTGTCATGCAGATTCGGGTGTCATCTGCAAAGGAAGACACGGTGCTGTGGCTGACATCCTTGTCTATGTCGGATATGAGGATGAGGAACAAGATGGGAGCTAGTACTGTGCCTTGTGGAACAGAGCTTTTCACCGTAGCTGCCTCGGACTTTACTCTGTTGACGACTACTCTCTGTGTTCTGTTAGTGAGGAAATTATAGATCCATCGACCGACTTTTCCTGTTATTCCTTTAGCACGCATTTTGTGCGCTATTACGCCATGGTCACACTTGTCGAAGGCTTTTGCAAAGTCTGTATATATTACATCTGCATTCTTTTTGTCTTCTAGTGCATTTAGGACCTTGTCGTAGTGATCCAATAGTTGAGACAGACAGGAGCGACCTGTTCTAAACCCATGTTGCCCTGGGTTGTGTAACTGATGGGTTTCTAGATGGGTGGTGATCTTGCTTCTTAGGACCCTTTCAAAGATTTTTATGATATGGGATGTTAGTGCTATTGGTCTGTAGTTCTTTGCTATTGCTTTACTGCCCCCTTTGTGGAGTGGGGCTATGTCTGTTGTTTTTAGTAACTGTGGGACAACCCCCGTGTCCATGGTCCCTCTCCATAGGATGGAAAAGGCTCGTGATAGGGGCTTCTTGCAGTTCTTGATGAACACAGAGTTCCATGAGTCTGGCCCTGGGGCAGAGTGCATGGGCATGTCATTTATCGCCTGTTCGAAGTCATTTGGCGTCAGGATAACATCGGATAGGCTTGTGTTAATCAAATTTTGTGGCTCTCTCATAAAAAATTCATTTTGATCTTCGACTCTCAGTCTGGTTAGCGGCTTGCTAAAAACTGAGTCATATTGGGACTTGAGTAGCTCACTCATTTCCTTGCTGTCATCTGTGTAGGACCCATCTTGTTTAAGTAGGGGCCCAATACTGGACGTTGTTCTCGATTTTGATTTGGCATAGGAGAAGAAATACTTTGGGTTTCTTTCGATTTCATTTATGGCTTTTAGTTCTTCCCGCGATTCCTGACTCCTAAAGGATTCTTTTAGCTTAAGTTCGATGCTTGCTATTTCTCTGACCAGTGTCTCCCTACGCATTTCAGATATATTGACCTCTTTTAGCCGCTCTGTTATTCTTTTCCGTCGCCTGTAAAGGGAGCGCCTGTCTCTTTCTATTTTACATCTACTCCTCCTTTTTCTTAGAGGAATAAGCCTTGTGCATACATCGAGTGCCACCGAGTTAATCTGTTCTAGGCATAAGTTGGGGTCTGTGTTGCTTAGTGTATCTTCCCAGCTTATATCGGTTAGGACTTGGTTTACTTGGTCCCACTTTATGTTTTTGTTATTGAAGTTGAATTTGGTGAATGCTCCCTCGTGACTAGTCTCATTTTGTCAGTCTGGGGCTCCACACATACATGTCTGAACCTCAATTATGTTGTGATCTGAGTATATTGTTTTTGATATGGTGACATTTCTTATCAGATCATCATTGTTAGTGAAGATGAGGTCTAGTGTATTCTCCAGTCTAGTAGGCTCTATTATTTGCTGGTTTAAATTGAATTTTGTGCAGAGATTTAAAAGCTCGTGCGAGTGTGAGTTTTCATCAGAGCTGCCTCCTGGTGTTATTACTGCAACAATATTATTTGCTATATTCCTCCATTTTAGGTGCCTTAAGTTGAAATCCCCCAGGAGCAAGATGTTGGGTGCAGGAGCTGGAAGATTTTCCAGACAGTGGTCAATTTTTAACAGCTGTTCCTGGAATTGCTGGGATGTTGCATACGGAGGCTTGTAGACTACCACAATGACTAGGTTTTGGTTCTCGACCTTTACTGCTAAAACTTCCACTACATCATTTGAGGCATTAAGCAGTTCTGTGCAAACAAGTGACTCTGCAATGTACAGGCCAACCCTCCCCTTTTGCCTGTTCACTCTGTCACATCTGTATAGGTTGTAACCTGGGATCCATATTTCATTGTCCAAGTGATCCTTTATGTGGGTCTCAGTGAAAGCTGCGAACATTGCCTTTGCCTCTGCAAGCAGTCCACGGATGAAAGGTATTTTGTTGTTTGTTGCTGGCTTTAGACCCTGTATATTTGCAAAGAAGAAAGTTATTGGACTGGTGGTATTGTTGGTACTGGGGGGTAATTTTTTTTCCGGCATTAGTATCTGTATCTGTTGGTTTGGAGTGGAGGCCATCGACTGTGGTTCCACTCCAGGAATGACTGGATTTGGTGTACGATTTCTGCCATTTCCTGCTGTTTTTTTTCCTTCCTGGCACTAAAAAACCTCTCCCTCTTGAGTGGCTGTGGCTACCCAGGTTTTCCCATGACCTGGATGTTTTGTATCTTTTTGTCCCCTTTAGATGGTATGCCTGGCAATTTAAGTTATAGCACAGTCTTTCCTGTACTGAAGAGGTACACATTTCAGGGTGAAAAAGCTTACAGGAAGGGAGTTTGCATTTTCCTGTTGTCATATGGGCATGGCATTTTCTAGGGTGGTCATAGTTGCATGTCCCATCTGTTTTTCCAGATTTCCCATGCCAGCAGATACCAAGTGCATAGTATGTGCACAGGCTTGGTTTCCGTTTGCCTTGGGTTTCTGTGACTGTATTCCCTGTTGGTTCATGTTTCCCTGTCTTACTTCTATCATCCCTAGCACCAACAATGGAGCTCCCACCAGTTGTTTTTGGTAATTTATCCTCAGTATTGCTATTGGAGTCCTCTTGTTTGCTATTTCCTGCGGTATTTCTAGTTTGCAATATTGGTTTTATCTTATCTTTGACTACACTTGTTTCCCTACTATGGCTCCTGTCCCCTATGAGGTCATTTATATGTATTCCTTCCTGCGTATAATTCCCGACTACCTGGACAAAATCTCCAGCTTCACCATTACTGTCTCCCAGGACAGCACCTCCAGCTTCACCATTACTGTCTCCCAGGACAGTATCTCCAGCTTCACCATTAATGTCTCCCAGGACAGTATCTCCAGCTTCACCATTTCTGTCTCCCAGGACAGCACCTCCAGCTTCACCATTTCTGTCTCCCAGGACAGCACCTCCAGTGAGTGATTTTCGCGTACAAATTTGGTACTAGTACCTCTTGGATTTTCCAAGTGTATATTATCATGTATCTCTCCCGCCTACGTTCTAGGGAGTAAGGGTTGAGAAACTTCAAGCGTTCCCAGTAATTGAGGTGTTTTATCACAGTTATGTGTGCCGTGAAGGTTCTCCGTACACTTTCTAGGTCAGTAATTTCATGTGCCTTTATAGGTGGCATTAGTGTGCACCAATATTCCAGCCTAGATACAACAAGTGACCTGAAGAGTGTCATCATAGGCTTGGCATCCCTAGTTTTGAAGGTTCTCATTATCCATCCTGTCATTTTTCTAGCAGATGCGATCAATACAATGTTATGGTCTTTAAAGGTGAGATCCTCTGACATGATCACTTTTCGTTCTATTGTGTGGCTGAAATTTGTTTTATTCTCCGATATAGTTTTTTTCTCACGTTTTCCATATCGGAGTAATTGAAATTTTTCATCATTAAACTTCACATTGTTTTCTGCAGCCCATTGAAAGATTTAGTTGATATCCGGCTGGAGTCTTGCAGTGTCTTCAATGGAGGACAGTCGCAAATTCAGGTGTCATCTGCCAAGGAAGACACGGTACTGTGGCTTACATCCCTGTCTGTGTCAGATATGAGGATGAGGAACAGGATGGGAGTGAGTACTGTGCCTTGTGGAACAGAGCTTCACACTGTAGCCGCCTCAGACTTTACTCTGTTGACTACTACTCTTTGTGATCTGTTTGTGAGGAAATTATAGATCCATCTACCAACTTTTCCTGTTATTCCTTTAGCACGCATTTTGTGCACTATTACACCATGGTCACACTTGTCAAAGTCTTTTGCAAAGTCTGTTTAAACTACATATGTGTTTTGATAAATTAGACACATGTGCAACTCTTGGGTATCTTTATTGAGGAAACGTTTCGCCACACAGTGGCTTCATCAGTCCATACATAGGAGAATCTAGAAGAACAGGAGGAGAATGAGGTAATCAGTCCCTCAACCTTGAGTCGATGTGGTCAGTCCATCAATCTTGAATAGAATACGGCATATGTGCTGAGAAGGAGCTTATAAACCGTATGGACTGATGAAGCCACTGTGTGGCGAAACGTTTCCTCAATAAAGATACCCAAGAGTTGCACATGTGTCTAATTTATCAACATGTCGGTTCTCTGAACCATTCATCTACAAACCTGCCAGACACTGCAACTTCTTGGGATCTTAATACTTGGGAATTCTTCGCTTGCCTAATTCTTGGGCACGACCTACTTCAACATTGAACAAATGTTACACCACCTATGACTGCTGCACCTCTCCTGCCAACGGTTTATAAGCTCCTTCTCAGCACGTATGCCATATTCTATTCAAGATTGATGGACTGACCACATCGACTCAAGGTTGAGGGACTAATTACCTCATTCTCCTTCTGTTCTTCAAGATTCTCCTTTGTATGGACTGATGAAGCCACTGTGTGGCGAAACGTTTCCTCAATAAAGATACCCAAGAGTTGCACATGTGTCTAATTTATCAACATGTCGGTTCTCTGAACCATTCATCTACATCTGTGTTTTGTTTGTCTTCTAGAGCATCCAGGACCTTGTCATAGTGGTTCAGTAGTTGGGACGGGCAGGAGCAACCTGCTCTAAACCCATGTTGCCCTGGGTTGTGTAACTGATGGGTATCTAGATGGGTGGCAATCTTCCTTCTTAGGACCCTTTCAAAGATTTTTATGATATGGGACATTAGCACTATCAGTCTGTAGTTCTTTGCTATTGCTTTACTGCCACCTTTGTGGAGTGGGGCTATGTCTGTTGTTTTTAGCAGCTGTAGGACGACCCCAGTGTCCATGTTTCCTCTTCATAAAATGCTGAAGGCACGCAATGGGGGCTTCTTACAATTGTTGATGAACACGGAGTTCCATGAGTGTGTGTTAATCCAGTGTGTGTTAAGCTAGTGTGTGAAGTCAGTGTGTGTGTGAGGCCAGTGTGTGTGTTAAGCTAGTGTGTGAGGCCAGAGTGTGTTAATCTAGTGTGTGTGAAGTCAGAGTGTGTGTTAAGCCAGTGTGTGAAGCCAGTGTGTGTGAGAGGCCAGTGTATGTGTGAAGCTAGTGTGTGTGTGTGAAGCCAGAGTATGTGTTAAGCCAGTGTGTGTGTGAAGCCAGTGTGTGTGTGTGAAACCAGTGTGTGTGTGTTAAGCCAGTGTGTGTGTTAAGCAGAATATGTGTTAAGCCAGAGTATGTTTAGTTGTGTGTGTATTAATCAGTGTGCGTGTTAAGCCAGAGTGTGTACTTGCCTAGTTGTGGTTGCAGGGGCCGATTCACAGCTCCTGGCTCCTCCTCTTCATTGGTTGCTACTAGGTCACTCTTCCTGCTCCATGAGCTTTATCATACCTCTGCTTAAAGCTATGTATGGATCCTATCTCCACAGTATCACTTTCCAGACTATTTCACTTCCTGACAACTCTGTGACTTAAGAAATACTTCCTAACATCCCTGTGAGTCATCTAAGTCTTTAACTTCCAATTGTGACTCCTTGTAACTGTGTCCCATCTCTGGAATAGGGTCCTGACTGATTCCTTATTGAGATGTCGGAATGCTATTCTTAGGTTTGGTAGGCGCCCATGTGCTGCAGCAGTTATATGGCTGATGTGTGCCTCAGGAGATGTGCCTGGTGTTATACTCATCCCAAGATCCTTTTCCTTGAGCCCTCTTCATGGGGGTCTCCTTGGTGTGGTGAAGAGGCTCTTGGTCTGAGGAATTAAACCTTTTGGTCTCCTTCCTCAGACCAAACCTAATCACCCCCCAATCCCCCCTTGCCTATCCCATCCTCCCCATCCCCCCTTTCCCATTCCTCTTCCTCTCCCCATTCTTCCCCTTCCTGTTTTCAACCTTTGGAATTCTTCCCACAGGCACTCTAGTTTCTAGGTAGGGGGAAGGGTACTGTGGTCCATCCCATTCTGTTGAGGTCCTTGGTGGTGGTGTAGTTTGTCATGGAATCTGGATCACCTGGATGTCCCACTCCCTGTCGAAGGAGGTATGCTTTGTGGTGGGTATCCTGCTGCCCTCTCTTTTGTCCACTGAGGTGGCTTGGTAGACGTGAGGCTGCTATCCTAGATTGCTGGTTTACTGGCATGAAGGGTAGGGTAATGGTATGGCTTAGGTTTCATTCTGCATCTGCACTACTTGCAGTGCTGGGATCCTCTTGGGTGCGGTGGGGGATTTATGGCCCTTTCATTCTTCCTAGAAGCTATCCTTCCACATTTCCACCTTTTTTATATTCTTTTTTTTTTCTAAAAAACAAAAAGAAAGAAGTGACATAACAGTGGAGTCCTAGATCCATGAAACAGCTCCCCCCGGGCCCCTTTCTGCCACCACACCTTGTTCTGACCCTACCTTGTTATTTGACCACTCTTTGGACATTTCTAATGCCCCCGTACCTCCTGCTGGTGCTGTTTTGTCACACGTTTTGTTTTGTCACCCTTGCAATGTAGGTCACTTAACTTTTGACTGCCATGAGCTTGTGTCCTCAGTTTATATTGCAGGACACCATTTACAAGTTTGAAAGGTGATCTCTGCACCACAACAGTGTAGAAATTGCTGGCATTTTGGTCATCTAGCAAAATATTGCAGGTTCATGGCCAAATGCTCAGTCTGTGGTGCCGACGACCATACTAATACATCCCGTAGTCTACCTCCCTCTTGCCTTAATTGTCATGAGGCTCACCCGTCTTACTCTCATCGTTGCCAAGTGTACTTAAATGAGTGAGAAATCTGGTGTCTCAAAGAAGCAGAAAGCTTTCCTTATGCTATGACAGTCTCTCATCTCCGCCTCCAGGGGAGACTTCCCCGTATTTCTTATTCTTGAATTCCTAAACGATCCTCCCCACCTCTGGAATCACATCTTCTGCAGCCTCCTCTGTGGTAACCCCTTCCACAGTCACCCCTGTCTTTAATTCTTTTGTAGTCCTGGACTCAGAGGTCCCTACCGCGACACCTCATTCTGTTCTCACCTCTTCCTCTTCTCACTCACAAGTTTCTGTGTCTACAAGACCTCGTACAATAACTCCTCCCCATTGCCCCTCTGCTTCTCTGAAGTTCGAAAAATCCCTATTGTTCAAATCTTTAACTCCTACCTCCCTTCTTCTGCCTGCACATTTTTCCTTTCTAGTCTCTGTACCTGGTTCTTCACTTCTTACTGGCTCTGTTATGAGTGTGGAGGTTCATCCTCCTCCTAATATAGTACCTTCTTCCCCTGCCCCCTCCCAGGTTTCTTCCTCTTTTGCCCCCTCCCAGGTCACTTCCTCTCCTGTCCCCTCCCAAGCTTCTTCTCCATTTCCCTCTACCCATTTGTCCTCCCCTACTTTGGTAAATTTCATTGTCACCCAGATCTTTACTCACCCTCCTCCTCCCATCTCCAATATCGTCCCATATACAACATCCTTGTCCTCTGAAACACTTGAAGCTATCTACGAATATATTGAGGAGACTAGACCATTGATAGACTCTGATCCATCTCCTGTTCTTCCTCATCGCTCTTCTCAGTCTGCACAACTCATTACCTCACTGTGTCCCAATCCTTTGCTGCTTGCACGTTTTCCACTGCCTTCACGTGGACTTTTCTAACCCTTCTAGTCCGTAGATACCTCTACCTTCAGATTTATTGTATCTTTCTCTTCACAAATCATGGCTTATTTACAGTGGAATATCTGTGGCCTCAGGAGTAACAGGGGTGAGCTTCAGGTGTTGCTCTCCCAGTTTTCCCTTGTTTGTATTTGTTTACAAGAACCCAAATTATGCTCCACTGTTATCAATCCCATCTCGGGCTATGTTTTATTATATTCCTTGGATCCTTTTTCCAATGGAATCTTTAACAAAAGTGCACCTGTTATATGCACAGGTATTCCATACCATCAGCTCTTTGTTTGTACTTCGCTACATTACACTGCAGTCCACATCTACTTGAATAAGTGGTATACAATCTGTTCTTTGTATCTCTGGTTTCTTACCACCACTGCTTCTGTTACTTAGTGATTTTAATGCTCACCATTTCCTTTGGGGGATGGGGTCTCACTGTGACTCCCACAGGATTGAGTTGGAGGCTTTTCTCACTTCTCTCCCCCTCCATGTTTTAAATATGGGTACTCCCACCCATTTTGGTCCTCTTATTCTCTTGCATCGATTTCTTGGTTTGCTCTTCCTCAACTGTCCTAGACTTTACCTGGTCTGTATTCACCACCTCCTTGCAGCCTACACTGGCAATTTGACCATGGGAATTGGGACCTTTACTTGCACACACTGCTTTTAGTGAGGATCTTCTTTGTTCTCCATTGATGAGCTTTTACCCTCTTCTTGATCTTAGTTTTAACCGCCTTAGTTTTAATGCCTATATTAACCTTGGGCAGGGATTCTTAGAGGTGCGTGCCTTGGTAATCTCCCTCTTGTACTTGGGCAGTACGTTTGAAATGCACTGCGTGGGGCAGGTACTGGTACCATAGAACCACAGGGCAGTTGCCCGCCGTGTCATCCGTAGCACTAAATGCACTTGCTGGCTGGATTATGTTTCTCCCATCACTTGGGCTTCCTCTATGAGTGCAGTCTGAAAAGAAGTATGGAAAGTGAGTGGTAAATACTCTCTTGACTCGGCTCCCGTTCTTCGGGTTGCCAGTGTCACTATTGCAAACCCTGTTGACGCTGCCACCGAAATTGGTAATCATCTTGTCTGTGTCTCTCAGAGGCTCCATCTTTGCCCCTTGTTTCTTTCCTCCAAGTCTGCCAGAGAGTTAGAGCTCTTAAGATTTTCTTCTATAAGAGAAGAGTCTTATAATGTGCCTTTTACACCTCTGGAACTGGAGGCAACACACACTGCTTGCTGATCACCAGCAGCTGGGCCTGACGCCATTCATATTCATATGCTGCAGCATTTACATCACTCAGCCCTTGCTGTCCTCTTATGACTCTTTAATCTTATTTAGTCACAAGGAGTTCTTCCCCAGTTGTGAAAATCTGCCATTGTTCTCCCTTTTCACAAACGGGGTACTATGGGACATTATGCCTCCCACTGTCATCCCATTGCTCTTACCAGTGCAGTGTGCAAGGTGATGAAATGTCTGGTAAATAGACGTTTGATGTGGTATTTAGAGACACACAATAGTCTCTCTACTAGTCAATATGGCTTTTATAAGGGCTGTTCTACCATTGACCCCTTGCTACACTTGGATATGTATGTTCGTAATGCCTTTGTCAGTAACCACTCAGTTATTTTTTGACCTTGAGAAGGCATATGACACAACTTGGAGGTATAACATCTTGGCCCAGGCCCACTCCTTAGGCCTCTGAGGCAGTCTACCATTTTTCCTTAAGAACTTAACTGAGAGATATTTCCGTAT
>NW_027197030.1:0-12500 GCF_038502225.1 Cherax quadricarinatus | reverse complement strand
TACAGGGGTAACAATGGTATAGTCCATGGTGCACCATTACAGTGGTAACAATGGTACAGTCCATGGTGCACCATTACAGTGGTAACATTGGTACAGTCCGTGGTGCACCATTACAGTGGTAACGGTACAGTCCATGGTGCACCATTACAGTGGTAACAATGGTACAGTCCATTGTGCACCATTACAGTGGTAACAATGGTACAGTCCGTGGTGCACCATTACAGTGGTAACAATGGTACAGTCCGTGGTGCACCATTACAGTGGTAACAATGGTACAGTCCATGGTGCACCATTACAGTGGTAACATTGGTACAGTCCGTGGTGCACCATTACAGTGGTAACAATGGTACAGTCCATGGTGCACCATTACAGTGGTAACAATGGTACAGTCCATTGTGCACCATTACAGTGGTAACTGGTACAGTCCGTGTTGCACCATTACAGTAGTAACAATGGTACAGTCCGTGGTGCACCATTACAGTGGTAACAATGGTACAGTCCGTGGTGCACCATTACAGTGGTAACAATGGTACAGTCCGTGGTGCACCATTACAGTCGCAACAATGGTACAGTCCATGGTGCACCATTACAGTGGTAACAATGGTAGTCCATGGTGCACCATTACAGTGGTAACAATGGTACAGTCCATGGTGCACCGTTACAGTGGTAACAATGGTACAGTCCTTGGTGTACCATTACAGTGGTAACAATGGTACAGTCCATGGTGCACCATTAGTGGTACATTCCATGGTGCACTATTACAGTGGTACATTCCATGGTGCACTATTACAGTGGTACATTCCATGGTGCACCATTACAGTGGTACAGTCCATGGTGCACCATTACAGTGGTACATTCCATGGTGCACCATTACAGTGGTACAGTCCATGGTGCACCATTACAGTGGTACATTCCATGGTGCATCATTACAGTGGTACAGTCCATGGTGCACCATTACAGTGGTAACAGTGATACAGTCCATGGTGCACCATTACAGTGGTAACAATGGTACAATCCGTGGTGCACCATTACAGTGGTAACAATGGTACAGTCCATGGTGCACCATTACAGTTGTAACAATGGTACAGTCCATGGTGCACCATTACAGTGGTAACAATGGTACAGTCCATGGTGCACCATTACAGTGGTACAGTCCATGGTGCACCATTAGAGTGGTAACAATGGTACAATCCATGGTGCACCATTACAGTGGTAACAATGGTACAGTCCATGGTGCAACATTACAGTGGTATAGTCCAAGGTGCACCATTACAGTGGTAACAGTGGTACATTCCATGGTACACCATTATAGTGGTAACAATGGTACAGTCCATGGTACACTATTTCAGTGGTAACAATGTTAGTCCATGGTGCACCATTACAGTGGAATCAGTGGTTCAGTCCAGGGTGCACCATTACATTGGTAGCGATGCTAGTCCATGGTGCACCATTAGTGGTTAGTGTTACAGTCGATGGTGCACGATTACAGTGGTAACAATGTAACAGTCGATGGTGCACCCTTACAGTGATAACAGTGGCACAGACCATGGTGCACCATTGCAATGGTAACAATGGTACAGACCATGGTGCACCATTACAGTGGTAACAATGGCACAGACCACTGCACCATTACAGTGGTAAGAATGGTACAGGCCATGGTGCACCATTACAGTGGTAGCAATGGTACAGACAAATGTGCACCATTATGGTGGTAGCAATGGTACAGACCATGGTGCACTATTACAGTGGTAATAATGGTACAGACCATGGTGCACCATTACAGTGGTAACAATGGTACAGACCATAGTGCACCACTACAGTGGTACAGACCCTGGTGCACCACTACAGTGGTAACAGTGGTACAGACCAATGTGCACCATTACGGTGGTAGCAATGGTACAGACCATTGTGCACCATTACAGTGGTAAGAATGGTACAGGCCATGGTGCACCACTACAGTGGTAACAATGGTACAGGCCGTGGTGCACCACTACAGTGGTAACACTGGTACAGGCCGTGGTGCACCATTACAGTGGTAAGAATGGTACAGGCCATGGTGCACCACTATAGTGGTAACACTGGTACAGGCCGTGGTGCACCACTACAGTGGTAACACTGGTACAGGCCGTGGTGCACCACTACAGTGGTAACAATGGTACACTCCATGGTGCACCACTACAGTGGTAACACTGGTACAGGCCATGGTGCACCACTACAGTGGTAACACTGGTACAGGCCATGGTGCACCACTACAGTGGTAACACTGGTACAGGCCATGGTGCACCACTACAGTGGTAACACTGGTACAGGCCATGGTGCACCACTACAGTGGTAACACTGGTACAGGCCATGGTGCACCACTACAGTGGTAACACTGGTACAGGCCATGGTGCACCACTACAGTGGTAACACTGGTACAGGCCATGGTGCACCACTACAGTGGTAACACTGGTACAGGCCATGGTGCACCACTACAGTGGTAACACTGGTACAGGCCATGGTGCACCACTACAGTGGTAACACTGGTACAGGCCATGGTGCACCACTACAGTGGTAACACTGGTACAGGCCATGGTGCACCACTACAGTGGTAACACTGGTACAGGCCATGGTGCACCACTATAGTGGTAACACTGGTACAGGCCATGGTGCACCACTACAGTGGTAACACTGGTACAGGCCATGGTGCACCACTACAGTGGTAACACTGGTACAGGCCATGGTGCACCACTACAGTGGTAACACTGGTACAGGCCATGGTGCACCACTACAGTGGTAACACTGGTACAGGCCATGGTGCACCACTACAGTGGTAACACTGGTACAGGCCATGGTGCACCACTACAGTGGTAACACTGGTACAGGCCATGGTGCACCACTACAGTGGTAACACTGGTACAGGCCATGGTGCACCACTACAGTGGTAGCACTGGTACAGGCCATGGTGCACCACTACAGTGGTAACACTGGTACAGGCCATGGTGCACCACTACAGTGGTAACACTGGTACAGGCCATGGTGCACCACTACAGTGGTAACACTGGTACAGGCCATGGTGCACCACTACAGTGGTAACACTGGTACAGGCCATGGTGCACCACTACAGTGGTAACAATGGTACAGACGCGGGAGTGTCATACATTCCGTTCATGTAAATACCAGAAATATATTAAGCTTGAGGTAAGTCTTTTATCAAACTGTAGTGTACATGTACATGTAGTGTACATGTACATGTAGTGTACATGTACATGTAGTGTACATGTACATGTAGTGTACATGTACATGTAGTGTACATGTACATGTAGTGTACATGTACATGTAGTGTACGTGTACATGTAGTGTACATGTACATGTAGTGTACATGTAGTGTACGTGTACATGTAGTGTACATGTACATGTAGTGTACGTGTACATGTAGTGTACATGTACATGTAGTGTACATGTAGTGTACATGTACATGTAGTGTACGTGTACATGTAGTGTACATGTACATGTAGTGTACATGTAGTGTACATGTACATGTAGTGTACATGTAGTGTACATGTACATGTAGTGTACATGTAGTGTACATGTACATGTAGTGTACATGTAGTGTACATGTACATGTAGTGTACATGTAGTGTACATGTACATGTAGTGTACATGTACATGTAGTGTACATGTACATGTAGTGTACGTGTACATGTAGTGTACATGTACATGTAGTGTACATGTAGTGTACATGTACATGTGTACAGTTCTACCCAGCTGTTATACATGTAGTGTACAGAACTTTATAACAGAAGTTACTGTATATAGCGGACTAGTATAAGAGAAATGACTGTATATAGCGGACCTGTGTAAGAGAAGTGACTGTATATAGCGGACCTGTGTAAGAGAAGTGACTGTATATAGCGGACCTGTGTAAGAGAAGTGACTGTATATAGCGGACCTGTGTAAGAGAAGTGACTGTATATAGCGGACCTGTGTAAGAGAAGTGACTGTATATAGCGGACCTGTGTAAGAGAAGTGACTGTATATAGCGGACCTGTGTAAGAGAAGTGACTGTATATAGCGGACCTGTGTAAGAGAAGTGACTGTATATAGCGGACCTGTGTAAGAGAAGTGACTGTATGTAGCGGACCTGTGTAAGAGAAGTGACTGTATGTAGCGGACCTGTGTAAGAGAAGTGACTGTATATAGCGGACCTGTGTAAGAGAAGTGACTGTATATAGAGGACCTTTGTAAGAGAGGTGACTGTATATAGAGGAACTTTGTAAGAGAGGTGACTGTATATAGAGAACCTTTGTAAGAGAGGTGACTGTATATAGAGGAACTTTGCAAGAGAGAGGTGACTGTATATAGAGGAACTTTGTAAGAGAGGTGACTGTATATAGAGGACCTTTGTAAGAGAGGTGACTGTATATAGAGGAACTTTGTAAGAGAGGTGACTGTATATAATGATCTTTATAACTGGTTAGTTATTCAGTCGTTTAGTTGGATAAATTTGTTTGATTAATATGTTAAAAATAATTATTGATGAATCCTTGCAGTTTTGTGTTGCAGTTTTATTGTTGTTGGTTATTGTTGTTGTGTTGCAAGTGTTGTGTTGCAAGTGTTGTTGTGTTGCAAGTGTTGTGTTGCAAGTGTTGTGTTGCAAGTGTTGTTGTGTTGCAAGTGTTGTTGTGTTGCAAGTGTTGTGTTGCAAGTGTTGTGTTGCAAGTGTTGTGTTGTTGTGTTGCAAGTGTTATTGTGTTGCAAGTGTTGTTGTGTTGTGTTGCAAGTGTTGTTGTGTTGCAAGTGTTGCAAGTGTTGTTGTGTTGCAAGTGTTGTTGTGTTGCAAGTGTTGTTGTGTTGCAAGTGTTGTTGTGTTGCAAGTGTTGCCATAGATACTTGATGACCCGGGTAAGAGAGGCGTATGTGTATCAGTGTCAGAGTTCAACTGAGATGTGTGGTCAGGTGAGTCTGACATCACTATCTCTGACTGACTCTTTGTCAGTCAACTTACCATGACTTCTCTCTCATTGTGTTTATACTGTCCATCCTTCTGATAGTGTCAGTGTACTACACTGACAGTGTCCATCCTTCTCTGATAGTGTCAGTGTACTACACTGACAGTGTCCATCCTTCTCTGATAGTGTCAGTGTACTACACTGACAGTGTCCATCCTTCTCTGATAGTGTCAGTGTACTACACTGACAGTGTCCATCCTTCTCTGATAGTGTCAGTGTACTACACTGACAGTGTCCATCTTTCTCTGATAGTGTCAGTGTACTACACTGACAGTGTCCATCCTTCTCTGATAGTGTCAGTGTACTACACTGACAGTGTCCATCCTTCTCTGATAGTGTCAGTGTACTACACTGACAGTGTCCATCCTTCTCTGATAGTGTCAGTGTACTACACTGACAGTGTCCATCCTTCTCTGATAGTGTCAGTGTACTACACTGACAGTGTCCATCCTTCTCTGATAGTGTCAGTGTACTACACTGACAGTGTCCATCCTTCTCTGATAGTGTCAGTGTACTACACTGACAGTGTCCATCTTTCTCTGATAGTGTCAGTGTACTACACTGACAGTGTCCATCCTTCTGATAGTGTCAGTGTACTACACTGACAGTGTCCATCTTTCTCTGATAGTGTCAGTGTACTACACTGACAGTGTCCATCCTTCTCTGATAGTGTCAGTGTACTACACTGACAGTGTCCATCTTTCTCTGATAGTGTCAGTGTACTACACTGACAGTGTCCATCTTTCTCTGATAGTGTCAGTGTACTACACTGACAGTGTCCATCCTTCTCTGATAGTGTCAGTGTACTACACTGACAGTGTCCATCCTTCTCTGATAGTGTCAGTGTACTACACTGACAGTGTCCATCTTTCTCTGATAGTGTCAGTGTACTACACTGACAGTGTCCATCCTTCTCTGATAGTGTCAGTGTAGTACACTGACAGTGCCCATCCTTCTCTCTGATAGTGTCAGTGTACTACACTGACAGTGCCCATCCTCTGATAGTGTCAGTGTAGTACACTGACAGTGTCCATCCTTCTCTCTGATAGTGTACTGCACTGACAGTGTCCATCCTTCTCTCTGATAGTGTCAGTGTACTACACTGACAGTGCCCATCCTCTCTGATAGTGTCAGTGTAGTACACTGACAGTGTCCATCCTTCTCTCTGATAGTGTACTGCACTGACAGTGTCCATCCTTCTCTCTGATAGTGTCAGTGTACTACACTGACAATGTCCATCCTTCTCTCTGATAGTGTCAGTGTACTACACTGACAATGCCCATCCTTCTCTCTGATAGTGTCAGTGTACTACACTGACAGTGCCCATCCTCTCTGATAGTGTCAGTGTAGTAAACTGACAGTGTCCATCCTTCTCTCTGATAGTGTACTACACTGACAGTGTCCATCCTTCTCTCTGATAGTGTCAGTGTAGTAAACTGCCAGTGTCCATCCTTCTCTCTGATAGTGTACTACACTGACAGTGCCTATCCTTCTCTCTGATAGTGTCAGTGTAGTACACTGACAATGTCCATGCTTCTCTCTGATAGTGTCAGTGTACTACACTGACAATGTCCATCCTTCTCTCTGATAGTGTCAGTGTACTACACTGACAATGCCCATCCTTCTCTCTGATAGTGTCAGTGTACTACACTGACAGTGCCCATCCTCTCTGATAGTGTCAGTGTAGTAAACTGACAGTGTCCATCCTTCTCTCTGATAGTGTACTACACTGACAGTGTCCATCCTTCTCTCTGATAGTGTCAGTGTAGTAAACTGCCAGTGTCCATCCTTCTCTCTGATAGTGTACTACACTGACAGTGCCTATCCTTCTCTCTGATAGTGTCAGTGTACTACACTGACAGTGTCCATGCTTCTCTCTGATAGTGTACTACACTGACAGCGCTGTATAGCCCTTGTGGCTTAGCGCTTCTTTTTGATTATAATATTACACTGACAGTGTCCATCCTTCTCTGATAGTGTCAGTGTAGTACACTGACAGTGTCCATCCTCTCTGATAGTGTCAGTGCAGTACACCGACAGTGTCCATCCTTCTCTGATAGTGTCAGTGTAGTACACTGACAGTGTCCATCCTTCTCTGATAGTGTACTACACTGACAGTGTCCATCCTTCTCTGATAGTGTCAGTGTAGTACACTGACAGTGTCCATCCTCTCTGATAGTGTCAGTGTACTACACTGACAGTGTCCATCCTTCTCTGATAGTGTCAGTGTACTACACTGACAGTGTCCATCCTTCTCTGATAGTGTCAGCGTACTACACTGACAGTGTCCATCTTTCTCTGATAGTGTCAGTGTACTACACTGACAGTGTCCATCCTTCTCTCTGATAGTGTCAGTGTACTACACTGACAATGTCCATCCTTCTCTCTGATAGTGTCAGTGTAGTACACTGACAGTGTCCATCCTTCTCTCCTCGTCACTGTCTCCTTCATTAATCCTGTATCTGCAGAGTTCAACGGACAAGTGATGTAGCAGCAGCAACACACACACAACAAGGGGCCCTCATTCTTGAGTTTCCTCAGCGCTCGAGCTTCTACCCAAAGCTAGGGTGTGGCTCGAAAAGGATCATGTAGTGCTTGCTGCCTCTACACCTCCTGACATCGTCTGCTGCTATGCAGCTGCCACACCCTTCGAGCCCAGTGTGGGCAGGGTTTGTGGCAGTCCAAGGTGCCTAGCTTCTCCCTCCGAGCCCCGTTGGGGCGGGGAATGGGGCTAGGCCTGGGGGTAGCTGGTCCCAGAGGATGAGGAGGTACTTGTACCTCGTCCCATGGCAGACATTGGTCTGAGACACTGCCTCGACAGGCCGGGCCACCTCTTGGAGAAGGTCCGGGACGGGTGATTATACGGGCGAGTCCAGAACACAACAGAATCTGTCTCTCATTCATTCATCATAGTTCATTCATCTGTCACCCCTGCATTCATCTCTGTTTCTCCTTCATTCATCACTGCCTCTCCTTCATTCATCTGTGGCTCTTCTTCCTTCATCTCTAAGCACTGTACCAATCATAACAGTTTAATAGATCACTACTATAATAGTATCAGTGGTGAAAAACTGTTACAAATAAGTTTATAATTTTTTTAATAACAATCTTATAAGTTTTTCTTTGCTCATTTTCCTAAATTATAGTTTTGTCATGTACTCGCCTACATGTAGTTGCAGGGGTCGATTCACAGCTCCTGGTCTACTCTTGCTAGTAATATTGATTTATATTCAAGTTTTCTTTCGTATATAATGGAATCAAAGGAGTTATTAAGGTAATATTGGTGCGCGTCTGCGACAGTATGTGGTGCATGATCTCAAGGAATTGATTAATGGTACCTACCTGGAGGGTATTCCGGGGTTCAAGGCCCCTGCGGCCCGGTCCACGACCAGTCCCCCGGTGGATCAGGGCCTGATCATCCTGGTAACTGTCAGGTTATTCCTGATATAGTTTATCTTAGATTATAATTCTCAACTCTAGTTAATTCACTTTATTTCCAGTAAGTGTAGCTTATTATAGCTAAGATTTATTATTGTGTTTGTATTACGAGGAGTGTTACACGGCCTTCATGTGTCTTGCTAGTGTATTTTTGTAAGGTGTGGTTCACCTGTGTAATGTGTGGTTCACCTGTGTAATGTCTGGTTCACCTGTGTAATGTCTGGTTCACCTGTGTAATGTGTGGTTCACCTGTGTAATGTATGGTTCCCCTGTGTAATGTGTGGTTCACCTGTGTAATGTGTGGTTCACCTGTGTAATGTGTGGTTCACCTGTGTAATGTGTGGTTCACCTGTGTAATGTGTGGTTCACCTGTGTAATGTGTGGTTTACATGTGGAATGTGTGGTTTACATGTGTAATGTATGGTTTACATGTGTAATGTCTGGTTTACATGTGTTTGTAATGTGTAGTGTACATGTTGGTAATGTAGTTTACATGTGTCAGAGATGTGATTGTTAGTGTATCAGAAGTTGAGTTTTAAGGTCACCCAGGTACTAGTGTGTGTTAAACCCTCTCTAGTGGGTGTATTCTACTGTCCAGGTGCCACCACCTGGGTGCCACCACCTGGGTGTCACCACCTGGGTGTCACCACCTGGGTGCCACCACCTGGGTGCCACCACCTGGGTGTCACCACCTGGGTGCCAACACCTGGGTGCCACCACCTGGGTGTCACCACCTGGGTGCCAACACCTGGGTGCCACTACAACTTCTACAGCCTAGGAACTTCTCATCTCTGTAGTGATAACTTAGTTTTAAAATTCTTATATTTGTACAGTACTTAATTTTTGTTGATTGTATGAATTATAGAAACTATCGTAGTTATTATTTATATTACCTCTTTATAGAATAAACACATTTGTTTGTAAGTATAGTTTTATGTTAAATTTCCTTTTAAGTGTCGTCCCCCCCCCCACACACACAGGCAAGACACTGCAGTGGATCAGAGAATGCCTGACAGGGAGGCAACAAGTCAAGATACGTGACGAGGTGTCAGAGTTGGCGCCTGTGACGAGCGGGATCAGTCCTAGGACCTGTGCTGTTTTTGGTATGTGCATGATATGACGGAAGGAGAGTAAAGTGTTCCTGTTTGTAGATGATGTGAAGTTAATGAGAATTAGATCAAATGAGGATCAGGCAGGACTACAAAAAGAACTGGACAGGCTACAAGCTTGGTCCAGCAACTGGCTCCTCGAACTTAACCCTGCCAAATGCAGTCATGAAGATCGGGGAAAGGCAAAGAATACTGCAGAGTACAGGCTAGGTGGCTAAAGACCGCAAACCTCACTCAAGGAAAAGGATCTGGGGGCGAGTATAATACTGAACACAACTCCTGAGTCGCACATCAACCAGATAACTGCTGCAGCATATGGGCGCCTGGCAAACCTAAGAATAGCGTTCCGATACCGCAGTAAGGAATCGTTCAAGACTCTGTACACTGTGTACGTCAGACCCGTATTGGAGTATGCAGCACCAGTTTGGAACCCACACCTGGTCAAGTATATCAAGAAATTAGAGAAAGTGCAAAGGTTTGCAACAAGACTAGTTCCAAAAGGTAAGGGGAATGTCCAATGAAGAAAGGTTAAGGGAAATCGGCCTGACGACACTGGAGGACAGGAGGGTTGGGGAGAGATGATAATGATATATAAAATACTAAGAGGAATTGACAGAGTGAACAGAGACAATGTTCCAGACTCAGATGAGTCAAAGTGATGTTTGGATGTATTTCTTTAGTTATCGAGCTGTATAGTCCTTGTGGCTTAGCGCTTCTTTTTGATTATAATAATTAGTTATCGAGTTGTCAGAAGTGGAATAGTCTGAAAAGTGACATAGTGGAGGCAGGAACCATACATAGTTTTAAGACGAGGTTTGATAAACCTCGGAGCAGGGAGAGGACCTAGTAGCGATCAGTGAAGAAGCGGGGCCAGGAGCTATGAATCGACCCCTGCAACCACAAATAGGTGAGTGTACACACACACCCCTCCATGGGTCCAGAGAGAGGGAGCAGAGGAGATATGTACACACACACACACATGTATATATATATATATATATATATATATATATATATATATATATATATATATAAAACATGAATAGAAAAAGAAATAATAACAGACAAACATAAACACTTTATTATATAGAAAATATAAAACACTTAAATATGAAATATTAATCCTACATTAAAGAAAATGAAAAATATAAATGATAACTGAATTCAATGCTAATATATATAGGGGTGTCTGGTGTTGGTGACACTGTGTTGTTGAAATTGTAGCGGTTGCTGATGGGGGGGAGGGGTCGCAAGTGTTGGTTATAACCCACCGGTTCGTTCTTCACAGTATAGCCGTGAGTATTATATCCTGATGACAGGAAAGCAGGTTCTTTACCGCTGCAATGATGGGTTACGTCCTGCAATTTCATACAGGTGCACAGGTAATTAAATCCAAAAAGGGGAAGTCTCAGGACGTTAGTCCTTCTCCATCAGTTCTGCTCGTTGATTGGCAGGTGACCCTCTCTGTCATCCAAGCTGGATGAAAATCCAAGCTACTTAAATAATCACTCTTCATGATAAGTACAATACCTAAAAGATGTGGTGATTATTACAACAGTCAACCTAGAGCAAGACTGAAAGGACTTAAGTTTATTATTGGTCAAAAGTGAAGCTTTCAACCAATAAATCCACTAGAATACAAGGCAGGCATGTACTTACAGTAGTGCTGGGAGCTGAGAGTCTAGTGATTACTGTTTGGACCGGAGCCCCACACGTCACCTTTGGGGGGGGGGGAAGAAGACACCTATAACAATCGGTGCCATTTACCGGATACCTCACACAAACATCCCAAATTTCAGTGAGAAATTAAAGTCACTAATAACAAACAGACAAATGAATAAGCACCACCTTCTCTTAGCTGGAGACTTCAACATCAACCTTGGCTTACTAGATGATCAGCCTGTAACTGATTTCATCAACAATATGAACAACACACTTCTCATACCAACAATAACTAAACCAACCAGGCTCACTGAGACAAGTGCAACCATAATAGACCACACATGGACCAATATACTAGCCCCCCTTAAATCAGGGATAATCACAGATAGCACTATAGACCACTACCCTACCTTCCTCCTGACAAACATTAATAAACCACCACTTGAATACAACAAAGTCTCATTTAGACTCCATGACGAGGCCTCAATAAGGAAGTTCACAACTGACCTAGAGATTGTTGATTGGCCTACAGAATTCTCCAAGGCCAATGGTATTGATGACTGGACAGACATTTTTCTTAACAAATTACTTAGACTATACAACAAACATTGTCCTATAAAAACGAAACAGATCACAAACAAACGGCTTGGTTGCCCATGGCTAACCAGCCCCATTCTGAAATCCATTGACAAGAAACACCAATATGAAAAGCAATATAGACAGGGCTTAATACACAAAGATATTCTTAAACACTATTCATCAGTTCCTCTTCAAGGGGGGCTCCTTGGCGTGGTGAAGAGGCTCTTGGTCTGAGGAATTAGACCTATCGGTCTTCTTCCTCAGACCGAACCTAATTACCCCCCAATCTCCCCTCCCCTATCCCATCCTCCCCATCCTCCCCTTTTTCCTTTCCTCCTCCTCCTCCCCACTCCTCCCTTTTGCCCTTCCTCTTTTTGTCCTTTGGGATTTCTCCCACAGGCACGCTAGTTCCTAGGTAGAGGAAAGGACACCGGGGTCGATCCCATTCCGTTGAGGTTTCTTGGCGGTGGCGTAGTTTGCCGTGGAATCTGGATTGCCTAGGGATGTCCCGATCCCTCTCCGGTATCCCGGAGTAGCTTTGGGTGTCTTTTGGGCGACGGGTGTATCTCTGGAAGCCACCTTTCGGATTCCGGGGGTGGTGGCTGAAGGAGGTATGCTTTGTGGCGGATATCCGGCCGCCCTCTCTTTTGTCCACCGAGGTAGCTCGGCAGATGTGAGGTTGCTATCCCAGATTGCTGGTTTACTGGCATGAAGGGTAGGG
>NW_027197029.1:0-70762 GCF_038502225.1 Cherax quadricarinatus | reverse complement strand
ATCTTTTTCCTTGAGTGAGGTTTGCAGACTTTGGCCGTCTAAACTATATTGTGTCTGCGGTCTTCTTTGCCTGTGTGTGTGTGTGTGCATGTGTGTGTGTGTGTGTGTGTGTGTGTGTGTGTGTGTGTATGTATGCTCACCTAATTGTGCTCACCTAATTGCGCTCACCTAATTTTGGTTGTAGGGGTCGAGACTCAGCTCCTGGCCCCTCCTCTTCACTGATCGCTACTAGATCCTCTCTCTCTCTGCTCCCTGAACTTTGTTATACCTCGTCTTAAACCTATGTATGATTCCTGCTCCCACTACATCACTTGCTAGACTATTCCACTTCCTGACATCTCACTGTGTGTGTGTGTGCGTGTACTCACCTAGTTGTACTCACCTAGTTGAGGTTGCGGGGGTCGAGTCCGAGCTCCTGGCCCCGCCTCTTCACTGATCGCTACTAGGTCACTCTCCCTGAGCCGTGAGCTTTATCATACCTCTGCTTAAAGCCATGTATGGATCCTGCCTCCACTACATCGCTTCCCAAACTATTCCACTTACTGACTACTCTGTGGCTGAAGAAATACTTCCTAACATCCCTGTGATTCATCTGTGTCTTCAGCTTCCAACTGTGTCCCCTTGTTACTGTGTCCAATCTCTGGAACATCCTGTCTTTGTCCACCTTGTCAATTCCTCTCAGTATTTTGTATGTCGTTATCATGTCCCCCCTATCTCTCCTGTCCTCCAGTGTCGTCAGGTTGATTTCCCTTAACCTCTCCTCGTAGGACATACCTCTTAGCTCTGGGACTAGTCTTGTTGCAAACCTTTGCACTTTCTCTAGTTTCTTCACGTGCTTGGCTAGGTGTGGGTTCCAAACTGGTGCCGCATACTCCAATATGGGCCTAACGTACACGGTGTACAGGGTCCTGAATGATTCCTTATTAAGATGTCGGAATGCTGTTCTGAGGTTTGCTAGGCGCCCATATGCTGCAGCAGTTATTTGGTTGATGTGCGCTTCAGGAGATGTGCCTGGTGTTATACTCACCCCAAGATCTTTTTCCTTGAGTGAGGTTTGTAGTCTCTGACCCCCTAGACTGTACTCCGTCTGCGGCCTTCTTTGCCCTTCCCCAATCTTCATGACTTTGCACTTGGTGGGATTGAACTCCAGGAGCCAATTGCTGGACCAGGTCTGCAGCCTGTCCAGATCCCTTTGTAGTTCTGCCTGGTCTTCGATCGAGTGAATTCTTCTCATCAACTTCACGTCATCTGCAAACAGGGACACCTCAGAGTCTATTCCTTCCGTCATGTCGTTCACAAATACCAGAAACAGCACTGGTCCTAGGACTGACCCCTGCGGGACCCCGCTGGTCACAGGTGCCCACTCTGACACCTCGCCACGTACCATGACTCGCTGCTGTCTTCCTGACAAGTATTCCCTGATCCATTGTAGTGCCTTCCCTGTTATCCCTGCTTGGTCCTCCAGTTTTTGCACCAATCTCTTGTGTGGAACTGTGTCAAACGCCTTCTTGCAGTCCAAGAAAATGCAATCCACCCACCCCTCTCTCTCTTGTCTTACTGCTGTCACCATGTCATAGAACTCCAGTAGGTTTGTGACACAGGATTTCCCGTCCCTGAAACCATGTTGGCTGCTGTTGATGAGATTGTTCCTTTCTAGGTGTTCCACCACTCTTCTCCTGATAATCTTCTCCATGATTTTGCATACTATACATGTCAGTGACACTGGTCTGTAGTTTAATGCTTCATGTCTGTCTCCTTTTTTAAAGATTGGGACTACATTTGCTGTCTTCCATGCCTCAGGCAATCTCCCTGTTTCGATAGATGTATTGAATATTGTTGTTAGGGGTACACATAGCGCCTCTGCTCCCTCTCTCAATACCCATGGGGAGATGTTATCTGGCCCCATTGCCTTTGAGGTATCTAGCTCACTCAGAAGCCTCTTCACTTCTTCCTCGGTTGTGTGCACTGTGTCCAGCACTTGGTGGTGTGCCCCACCTCTCCGTCTTTCTGGAGTCCCTTCTGTCTCCTCTGTGAACACTTCTTTGAATCTCTTGTTGAGTTCTTCACATACTTCACGGTGTGTGTGTGTATGTGTGTGTGTGTGTGTGTGTGTGTAGTCACCTAGTTGAGGTTGCAGCGGTCGAGTCCGAGCTCCTGCCCACGCTTCTTCATTGGTCGCTACTGGGAAACTCTTCCTGCTCCATAAGTTTTACCATATCTTTTCTTAAAGTAATGTATGGATCCTGCCAGCACTACATCACTTTCCAGATTATTCCACTTCCTGACATCTCTGTGCCTGGAGAAATACAACATAACATCCCTGTGATTTATCTGAGTCTTCAACTTTCAATTGTGACATCTTGTTGCTGTGTCCCATCTCTGGAACATCCTGTCTCAGTTCACCTTGTTGATTCTTCTCAGTATTTTAGAGATAGTTAACATATCTCCCTATCTCTCCTGCCGTCTTGTGTCGTCGGGTCATTTTCCCTTATCATCTAATCGTTAGACATGCCCCTTAACTCCAGGACTAGTCTTGTTGTGAACCTTCGCACTCTCTCTAATTTCCTTACGTGCTTGGCCAGGTGTGGGTTCCAAACTGTTGCTGCATACTCCAATATGGTCCTCACGTACACGGTGTACAGGGTCCTGAACGATTCCTTTTTGAGATGTCGGAATGCTATTCTTAGGTTTGCTAGGCGCCCATATAGTGCAGCAGTTATTTGGTTGATGTGCGCCTCAGGAGATGTACTCGGTGTTATATTCAACCCACGATCCTTTTCCTTGAGTGAGGTTTGTAGTCTCTGGCCCCCCTAGACTGTACTCCGTCTGCAGTCTTCTTTGCCCTTTCCCAGTCTTCATGACTTTGCATTTGGTGGAGTTGAACTCCAGGAGTCAGTTTCTGAACGAGGCATGCAGCCTGTGCAGATTCGTTTGTAGTACTGCCTGGTCCTCCTCCGATTGAATTCTTCTTTTTAACTTCACATCATCTGCAAACAGAGACACTTCTGAGTCTATTTTTTTCTGAAATGTGTTTCGCATAAGCCAGAAACATGACCGCTCCTAGGACTGATCACGTACCATGACTCGCTGATGTCTTCCCGTTAGGTATTCCCTGATCCATTGCAGTACCTTCCCTGTTATACCTGCCTGATCTTTCAGCTCTTACACTAATCTCCTGTGTGGTACTGTGTCAAAAGCCTTTTTACAATCCAAGAAAATGCAGTCTACCCACCCCCCACTCTCTTCTTTTACTACTCTCACCCTGTCATAGAGCTCGAGTAGGTTTGTGACAAAAGATTTCCTGTCTCTGAAACCGTGCTGGTTGTCGTTGATAAGCTCATTCCTTTTTAGGTGCTCCACCACTCTTCTGATAATATTCTCTATGACTTTGCATACAATACATGTCAGCGACACTGTTTAATGCTTCGTGCTTGTCTCCTTTTTTAAAAACTGGGACTACATTTGCTGTCTTCCATAACTCAGATAGTCGCCCTGTTTCGATAGATGTGTCAAAGATTGTTGTTAGTGGAACACAGAACTCCTCTGCTCCCTCTCTCAGGACCTATGGAGAGATGTTATCTGGCCCCATCACCTTTGAGATATCTAGCTCGCAGAGCATCCTCTTCACCTCCTCCTCGGTTTTATGTACTGTGTCCAACACTTGATGGTGTACCCAACCTCTTCATTTTTTTGGAGTCCCTTCTGTCTCCTCTGCGAATACTTCTTTGAATCTCATGTAGAGCTCACTAATTTCGCAGTTGTTTCTTGTGATCTTCCCTCCTTCCTTCATCAGCCTGATTACTTGGTCATTTAATGTTGTTTTCCTCCTGATGCGGCTGTACGACAGCTTCGGGTCAGATTTGGCCTTCGTTGCTATACATCTTCCACTCTCTAGCAAACTTAGTTTTGGCCTCTTTACGCATTTGGGTGAACCCAAGGTTCGTCTTGGCCTTCTCGTTATTTCTGTTACCCTTGATTAGAAATCTCTCCTCAGCTTCCTTGCATATTGTTGTCACATATTCCATCTTCTCATTTACTGATCTCCCTGCCAGTTCTCTGTCCCACTGAAACTCATGTAGGAAATTCTTCATGCCTGTGTAGTCCCCTCTCTTGTAGTTTGGCTTTATTCGTCCTGTCCTTCCTGCTTCCCTCTCCACTTATAACTCTACTGTGTACTCGAAGCTCAGAACCACGTGGTCACTAGCCCAGAAGAGCCTTTCATATGTGATGTCCTCAATATCTGCACTACTCAAGGTGAATACTAGGTCCAGTCTTGCTGGATCGTCCTCTTCTCTCTCTCTGGTAGCGTCCCTTACGTGTTGGTACACGAGGTGTTTCAGTACCACCTCCATCATCTTAGCCTTCCACGTTTCTGGACCCCCATGTGGCTCCAGGTTTTCCTAGTCAATTTCTTGGTGATTGAGGTCACACTTAATCAATAGCTTTGCCTTGCTCGCATGAGCCATTCTGGCCACTTCAACCAGTGTGTCAACTATAGCTCTGTTACTCTCATCATATTCTTGCCGTGGTCTTGTGTGTGTGTGTGTGTGTGTGTGTGTGTGTGTGTGTGTGTGTGTGTGTGTGTGTGTGTGTGTGTGTGTGTGTGTGTGTGTGTGTGTGTGTGTGTGTGTGTGCATGTGTGTGTGTGTGTGTGTGTGTGTGTGTGTGTGTGTGTGTGTGTGTGTGTGTGTGTGTGTGTGTGTGTGTGTGTGTGTGTGTGTGTATGTGCCTGTGTGAATGTGTGTGTGTATTTATTTCGTCTGTAGAATTCCCAGAGTGAGTGTGACTTTCTTCGTAGTTAAAATGGGAAGGATTTGTTAATGGGGCTTATAGCATGTTGACTGCACTAGCATCGTTAAACCTGCATTCTAATCTTTCCACCACAAGATAAGAACACTTTAATACACTGAGACATTTATATCGCCCATGAACATGAGTAATTTGGCTCTGATGCATTAAAAGTTTTGAAAGCAGGGTATTTCCAACATCATCTACGACATTTGCTACGAGTGAGAAATTGGGGACTGAAATAGCAAATAAAAGGCTAATGAGAAGTGCAATTATTGACTAATGATCGACCACATAACACCCAAAAAAAAAAATTTGTATCAGTGTTCAAGGTTCCAGTAATACTGTTCTATCTGTTATATCATACAATAACTACTGGTGCAACAACTGTATCAGCTTTGCTGATGTGACGGAATAATCCTGGCTTTACAAAAGAGTATTTGTGCTCTTGTTCAGTTAAGTTTGCATGTTAGGGTGCACGAAATATATTAGGCATAAAAAGCTGGAAGTGCAGTCAAACTGCTAAAAAAATATTTGCTCTCCTGATTGTATTGAACTATGCAAATCACCTTCGAAAATATGCAGTTTCTGACGTGGTGAAGGAACTGTCATTAGTATGCTAAATAATGTTTTAAGCTGTCAAATATAAGCAATATTGGTTATATAGTGTAACTCCAAGAAACGTTATTGACTAAAAGATTAAAGATTGGATGAAAGTACAGCTAGTTAAAGTTGAGAGTATTTTGTAGGTGAAGTGGGAAGCCTCGAGTGTTGGTCCTCATAGAGCTGTATTTTTCTTACTCTTTAGAAAACCTGAAGAGGTTGAGAATGACATACAAGAACTGTCTTAATACAAATGCCAACAAAACGTATTAATAATGTTTCAAGATAAAGGTCGATGCGCTCACAGACTGAGATTTGTAGTTAAAACTATATAAAAAAAACTGTTAATGACGTCATCCGGACTCGAAAGCATCAAGTATTTCAGAAAATGCTCGACAACTCGAGAGAATATCGGTCAACAGCTCAGAAAACGGAAATGTACTGAATTTTTCATAGCGCAACTCGGCACTTTCCACAGGTCACGGATATCGATCACTATAATTATAAAAAAAATCTCACAAACTTGCTGGTAGAATATCTGCATCAGGATTGAGAGCCAGACATTGCTCGAAATATATTTTGGAAAATAGCAACGATATTATAAACGAGGAAATTATGACACACTTAAACAATAACGTTTTATGTCGCACACAGGCGCTATGTTGCTGACACTTGCTCTGGCAATAAAGCCGTGTGCTACCAGAGTGCAGAGTGTCAAGTATTATTAATTGATTCAATTTAGGTATTACGGCCAAAAATATATAACTCCGTCAAAAAAATTAAAACCACTGCTATCTGCCTTCATTTTAGTAAACAAATGAGTAAGTTAATGTCGGTGTTTATTCGCAAGCTTAAATTCTTACGTTAATGCAACAACAGCAAAAAAAAAAAAAAATTCTAGCACTCTTCTTTACTTTGTGTTCTACATCAAACTGAGTGGGCGTGATATATCATCAACCTGAGTGGGAATGATACATCATCGACCTGAGTGGGCATGATACATCATCAACCTGAGTGGGAGTGATACATCATCGACCTGAGTGGGAGTGATACATCATTAACCTGAGTGGGAGTGATACATCATCAACCTGATTGGGCGTGATACATCATCAACCTGAGTGGGTGTGATACATCATCAACCTGAGTGGGAGTGATACATCATCAACCTGTTCAGTATCAACCTGACGGTTCCATCACTTTGTATCAGCAGGTACGTCCCTGGAACAGCTTCCTCCGTAAGCTATGCGTGTCGGAAGTGGCGACAAACATGCCGGGAGCAAGGGACTAATAATCCCTTCTCCTGTACATATTACTAAAGTTAAAAAGAGAAACTTTTGTTTTTCTTTGTGAGCCACCCTGCCTCGGGTGGCTCTCAAAGAAACACTGGGGCAGTGAAACAGAGACTGATTAAAAACACATCACCTAATAATGTAGGTAGTGTCCACAAGGTCCCATGCACCCTTTGCCCACACTCATACATTGGTAAGACAGGTAAACCTCTGGAAACTAGATAATCCCAACACCAATACTCAATCAAGACAGGCCAGCTGTCGAATGCGATCTTTAACTACGTCAGTTCTTGTAATCATCCACCAGAATGTAGATGATACGTCTTCAGAGGCTTCTTACTTTATTTGCAAAGTCGTGGTGGGTACACAGGCTTGTGTGTTTGTGCCCATGGCCAGGGAGGGCCGTGCCCACGAGGGAGAGAGGAGTAGGACTGTTGACTGAGTCTAGACCGCCGAGAGTGTGGGAGCGACTGGGACCAGCGTCCCACTGACCTGGGCAGGCCTAGAGAGGGCAGCACCTGAGTGCCGCGAAATATGAACTAAGCTGGCAGACAGCATAGGCTGTCTGTGCAGACAGTACAGGCTGTCTACATTTGCTCGGCCACCTACCTCGCGTCGTCCCGACGCGACAATACTGGTGGTAAAAAAAAAAACTCGGTCTCTCTCTCGTAGGAACAGGGCACAGAACACAAAATAAAAACATGTATATACATATGGACATGGAAAAAAAAAACTTCCTACAGGGAGGGAAGAAAAAAACATGTGGGGTGTGCTAAACATCGTGGTCATAGGCAGTGAGCGTCAAAGGGCATCACTTCCCGCCTTACTGCGTCTGGACAGATACTGCAACACAGGAGACATCACTGCGGCTGAGCTGTGACGTAACGGGGTACGGTCTCCTCTAGAACGGTGAAGCAGTCATCGTAGGAGTCACTGCAGGTTTCACTCAACCTGGGGCATGACATGCTGGTGCCCTCGAGTGAGGCGTCGTCAAAACTCGGCAACTGGGCAGGACTTCTGGCAAGCGACTCAGGAGGACACTTCTCGACTGGTACTGTCGCTGGGCTGTCACTGCCGGCGAGCGTGGAGTGAGTCGTGGAGCGAGTCGTGGCAGAGACGACTCAGCGAAACATCTGGGAGTCGTAACATCATACACCAGACTGCAGTGAGCGAGCTAGCAGTCAAAGTGGCTTCATCTTTGTGCGGGAGCTCACTGAAGCTATGACATGAGGCTGACACAGTGCCTGCCGACAGGGCTTAAACTGCAGCTTGATGAGTGTCATTCTCTCGACAGTTGGAGTTATAGCAGAGGTTAGTCTAAGCATCCCCAGACTTGTTTCTCTTCATATAACTGCACTCTGAAGGTCTGGAGGTGAAGTGAAACAAATCTCGATGGGAATCGTAGCAGGTACGATTCTGCAGGGCATCACGAGGGGCGAACAATAAGAGCTTTCTGTACAAGAGGCTCATACATTCAGGGCTGACTAATATCAGCTGTTAAACGCGCTGGTCACACCGGATGACAATAACACAGTGGTGCTACTCTGGGGTCTGGGCTCAAGACCACACTGGTCACACGGAAAACTTTACACACACCCGCGGTACATATGGTACAACATGGCTTAACTAGCAATGATGCTTTTCTGTGCACAAAATTGACACTAAGCCATACACTAACATGTGAGAACATTGACTGATAGGAATTAATTAAAACATAACATAAATCTTCTCTCAATCTCGACAATACTGAAATAATTACTAGAGCACTCGATGTGACATCATGTGATGTCAGGCATGACGTTGCGAGGTGGCGTCAACAGCACTGTGACATCAGCAGACATCTCAAGATGACGTCAGGCAGACATCGTGACGTCATGAAGTCGTGCAGCAGTTGACCACAGCATGTGGCCTGGGATGTCTGGCTCGGTAACTCACGTGGCTCGTAGATCCACGTGGCTTCGTCCACCCCTCACGTGGCGTCGTGATCCATGTGGCATAGTGATCTACGTGGCTTGCTGATCCACATAGCTTTGAGTGGCCCCGGGCACTCAGATAAACAGCTCTGGCAATGAATTCACACGGAAAACAGCAGAAAACACAGCAGAGGGAGTGAGCACATAGTGGTGGAATGTGGTGGTAGGCGGGTGAGGTGTGAGTGAGGCAGGAACCCGGCTGCTTCCTCCTCTCCCACCCACAACACAGGGAGACACACTGGACACAGAAATCACCACAAAACTCACCTCTGGCTTGCTGAAATAGCTGTGCTGAGCTGAACAACAACAGCAGAACATACAAGTGACGCTGAACACGTGACTTGAGAAACAGCGTGGGACACTGTGGCGTGGGGTCACTGGGACACCACTTACAATTCTCAAAGAAATTCAGCAAATTTCCACTAGATCCTGCTTGTACCTGTGTCTGGATGCTGAAACATGCAGACACGACATCATGATAACTCGTTGAGAGACGGATGTCTAGTGTAGGGGGATGAAGTGACCACAACTTCATTCCTTTCCTTCCTCTCTCCGGGCAAACACAACTTGCTGCGACCACCGCTTCCACCAATGTTTATAGATTATTTGGTATTTCTGGTAGCGGAGAGTAAATGATACGTCTTCGGAGGCTTCTTACTTTATTTGCAATGTCGTGGTGGGTACACAGACTTGTGTTTGTGCCCATGGCCCGGGAGGGCCATGCCCACTAGGGAAAGAGGAGTAGGACTGTTGACTGAGTGAAAGGTGTCGCCTGAGTGAGAGCGAGTGGGACCAGCGTCCCACTCACCTGGGCAGGCCTAGAGAGGGCAGCACCTGAGCGCTGCAAAATATGAACTTAGCTGGCAGACAGAATAGGCTGTCTGTGCAGACAGTACAGGCTGTCTACATATACATTATATATATATATATATATATATATATATATATATATTATATATATATATATATATATATATATATATATGTATATATATATATATATTATATATATATATATATATATATATATATATATATATATATATATATATATATATATATATATATATATATATATATATATATATATATATATATATATATATATATATATATATATACATGTATATATATAGTACTTTCATCATCATTCAACACTTTCATCTCACTCACACATAATCACTGCCTTTGCAGAAGCGCCCAGATACAACAGTTTAGAAGCATATATAAACACATATAACATACCTCTCCAAGCTGCCAATATCCGAAACTCCTCTTTTAATGTGCAGGCATTGTACTTACCGTTACCAGTGCTCAAGTCCGGCTATATAAAACTAACTGGTTTCCCTGAATCCCGTCACTAAATAATACCCTGCTCACACTCCAACAGCTAGTCAGGTCCCAAAAACCATTCATCTCCATATATATATGCCTGCTGGATAGGCCCCTCGCCCATATTATTGTAACCACGAACGAGTGGTATTGATCAATAACAACACTGCTTCTTGTAGGGTTGGGTGGTCCTGTGGTTTAAAGCATCATGTGGTTCTCGCTTACCATGAGGCAGGCCAGTACAACATGGGTTCGAATCCTTGGCTAGCGCAGTGTTGTTATTGATATGTATATATACATATCAATATATATATATATATATATATATATATATATATATATATATATATATATATATATATATATATATATATATATATATATGAGGAAGGTACCACCTCAAGAACTGGACAGGTGACCCTCATCCTCAGAGAAAACAATCGTACTTCAGGGAAAACTCAAGGTTCTTCCTGGAGCTGTTTGAATATTTTCTTCTCCTATCACCCCCCTACATTTTATATTACATGTGAACTTTATTTATAGACAGAATATATTGACAAACACACAAACATTAATACATTGGTTCAAAATATCAAAGATTATGAATCTCCTCCAGCTCCTCTGAAGCCGGGCACAAGCCCAGTATGCAGCAAGCATTTCCCCTCTGGATGACCACGCTGAGGCGCTGGAACATGAAAGTGGCTGCCCTTGGGTCCCTGGTGGTGTCGATGAATCTGGAACCCAGTTCTTTAAGGAAACGTGTGGCATTTTTCCCCATGATCCCAAGGTCTCTGATCCCACTGGGACAAATTGATACTGTTGGCTTATATCCCTGTATTTGCCAATCTTTTACTCCTCCCTGTGATCATCAGCTCCTCCCTGTCTCCCGACAGTATGATGGATGTAGGTGTCAGCCAGTGTGGACACACAGGTATAGTCCCATGCTATGTGATGTAGTTCAGCTGGGCTTGTGAGGTCTCTAGGGAGACCTAATTATATGGTCACCTTGCCTTGGCAAGTGGCTAAGCAGCCACGCCTTTTCGGCTTAAGTCTCAGCTCCTTTGTTCGTCACTGGCGTCAGATCTCGGCGTCAGGTCGTACACGTGGTGCACACCTCATTGTGGAGGGTGCTTGGACCACCATATAAGCCCAAGGAAGAGCATGATCGGGAGATTCGTGCGGAGTGGCTGCTGTGTGCAGCTCAGGAGGAGCTGCTGCTGGGGTGCAGAGCTCGGGAGAAGGCTGCTGAAGTCTCTGGAGGAGACTGTTGGAGACATTGGGCAGAGTACTGGCTTGGAGCAGTACTCGTGCTGTGTAGGTCTTGGGACCTGTGGCTTAGTTCCTGTGGTGAACTGTCCTCTGAACTATATTGTAAGTTATATTCATTTTGGTCAAGTTGATTGTATTCCCTGTCTCACTGCTTATATGTACTACCCCATTTATCTAATCCACAATAATGTTCTCCTGTTCCCAAATATATTATTTTACAAAGACTTAATAATAAACTGTGTTTGAGTAGAATAGTAATATTCACTGTCCCCGTTATTTACTCATTCATTATTTTATTTCAAGTAGTGAGAGTGTGAGTAGTGTGGTGGGTAGAGTAATGAGAGGTGAAGGTGTAGTCATCAGTGACCTCACATTACCTACCTCCGCTAATTATCTCTCCTACCACCTCCCCTGTCATCTGATGTTGCAGCCCTGAGCATGTTGGCAAGCACCGTTTTAGCGATCAGGCCATCCCAGCTTGACTGTTTGTGAGCCAGGGCTGCACTAGGATTTGGTGCTGGAGCAGCGAGAGTGTCCCATTCAGTGATGCCACTGGCATAGCTCGGGTCCTGTATTCCTGCTGAGTCACTGAGGTTATCAGGAAGAATTTGTCTTATCAACTCGTTTGATGCTATGGAAGAGGATAGGAAAGCTGGTAGAGCAATCTGGGAGGATCTGCGTACTCCTAGACCCCCAAGCCTGACCGGAAGTGAGACTTGCAACCACTGTCCATCTTCAAGGGAAAGATTCAATACATTCTCTAGCATGGTCTTAAGGAGAGAGTCATATTCCTTGAGTTTTGGACTGCTGAAGGCTGGGGAGCATCTCAGAAAGTAGGTAAGTTTTGGGATTGACAGGCACCTGGTGAGTAGGTAGAAGGCATCGTGTGTGTCAGTGTCTTTCATCCTGCTTTCATTTTTTTTTTATTATCACACTGGCCGATTCCCACCAAGGCAGGGTGGCCCGAAAAAGAAAAACTTTCACCATCATTCACTCCATCACTGTCTTGCCAGAAGGGTGCTTTACACTACAGTTTTTAAACTGCAACATTAACACCCCTCCTTCAGAGTGCAGGCACTGTACTTCCCATCTCCAGGACTCAAGTCCGGCCTGCCGGTTTCCCTGAACCCCTTCATAAATGTTACTTTGCTCACACTCCAACAGCACGTCAAGTATTAAAAACCATTTGTCTCCATTCACTCCTATCAAACACGCTCACGCATGCCTGCTGGAAGTCCAAGCCCCTCGCACACAAAACCTCCTTTACCCCCTCTCTCCAACCTTTCCTAGGCCGACCCCTACCCCGCCTTCCTTCCACTACAGACTGATACACTCTTGAAGTCATTCTGTTTCGCTCCATTCTCTCTACATGTCCGAACCACCTCAACAACCCTTCCTCAGCCCTCTGGACAACAGTTTTGGTAATCCCGCACCTCCTCCTAACTTCCAAACTACGAATTCTCTGCATTATATTCACACCACACATTGCCCTCAGACATGACATCTCCACTGCCTCCAGCCTTCTCCTCGCTGCAACATTCATCACCCATGCTTCACACCCATATAAGAGCGTTGGTAAAACTATACTCTCATACATTCCCCTCTTTGCCTCCAAGGACAAAGTTCTTTGTCTCCACAGACTCCTAAGTGCACCACTCACTCTTTTCCCCTCATCAATTCTATGATTCACCTCATCTTTCATAGACCCATCCGCTGACACGTCCACTCCCAAATATCTGAATACATTCACCTCCTCCATACTCTCTCCCTCCAATCTGATATTCAATCTTTCATCACCTAATCTTTTTGTTATCCTCATAACCTTACTCTTTCCTGTATTCACCTTTAATTTTCTTCTTTTGCACACCCTACCAAATTCATCCACCAATCTCTGCAACTTCTCTTCAGAATCTCGCAAGAGCACAGTGTCATCAGCAAAGAGCAGCTGTGACAACTCCCACTTTGTGTGTGATTCTTTATCTTTTAACTCCACGCCTCTTGCCAAGACCCTCGCATTTACTTCTCTTACAACCCCATCTATAAATATATTAAACAACCACGGTGACATCACACATCCTTGTCTAAGGCCTACTTTTACTGGGAAATAATTTCCCTCTTTCCTACATACTCTAACTTGAGCCTCACTATCCTCGTAAAAACTCTTCACTGCTTTCAGTAACCTACCTCCTACACCATACACTTGCAACATCTGCCACATTGCCCCCCTATCCACCCTGTCATACGCCTTTTCCAAATCCATAAATGCCACAAAGACCTCTTTAGCCTTATCTAAATACTGTTCACTTATATGTTTCACTGTAAACACCTGGTCCACACACCCCCTACCTTTCCTAAAGCCTCCTTGTTCATCTGCTATCCTATTCTCCGTCTTACTCTTAATTCTTTCAATAATAACTCTACCATACACTTTACCAGGTATACTCAGCAGACTTATCCCCCTATAATTTTTGCACTCTCTTTTATCCCCTTTGCCTTTATACAAAGGAACTATGCATGCTCTCTGCCAATCCCTAGGTACCTTACCCTCTTCCATACATTTATTAAATAATTGCACCAACCACTCCAAAACTATATCCCCACCTGCTTTTAACATTTCTATCTTTATCCCATCAATCCCGGCTGCCTTACCCCCTTTCATTTTACCTACTGCCTCACGAACTTCCCCCACACTCACAACTGGCTCTTCCTCACTCCTACAAGATGTTATTCCTCCTTGTCCTATACACGAAATCACAGCTTCCCTATCTTCATCAACATTTAACAATTCCTCAAAATATTCCCTCCATCTTCCCAATACCTCTAACTCTCCATTTAATAACTCTCCTCTCCTATTTTTAACTGACAAATCCATTTGTTCTCTAGGCTTTCTTAACTTGTTAATCTCACTCCAAAACTTTTTCTTATTTTCAACAAAATTTGTTGATAACATCTCACCCACTCTCTCATTTGCTCTCTTTTTACATTGCTTCACCACTCTCTTAACCTCTCTCTTTTTCTCCATATACTCTTCCCTCCTTGCATCACTTCTACTTTGTAAAAACTTCTCATATGCTAACTTTTTCTCCCTTACTACTCTCTTTACATCATCATTCCACCAATCGCTCCTCTTCCCTCCCGCACCCACTTTCCTGTAACCACAAACTTCTGCTGAACACTCTAACACTACATTTTTAAACCTACCCCATACCTCTTCGACCCCATTGCCTATGCTCTCATTAGCCCATCTATCCTCCAATAGCTGTTTATATCTTACCCTAACTGCCTCCTCTTTTAGTTTATAAACCTTCACCTCTCTCTTCCCTGATGCTTCTATTCTCCTTGTATCCCATCTACCTTTTACTCTCAGTGTAGCTACAACTAGAAAGTGATCTGATATATCTGTGGCCCCTCTATAAACATGTACATCCTGAAGTCTACTCAACAGTCTTTTATCTACCAATACATAATCCAACAAACTACTGTCATTTCGCCCTACATCATATCTTGTATACTTATTTATCCTCTTTTTCTTAAAATATGTATTACCTATAACTAAACCCCTTTCTATACAAAGTTCAATCAAAGGGCTCCCATTATCATTTACACCTGGCACCCCAAACTTACCTACCACACCCTCTCTAAAAGTTTCTCCTACTTTAGCATTCAGGTCCCCTACCACAATTACTCTCTCACTTGGTTCAAAGGCTCCTATACATTCACTTAACATCTCCCAAAATCTCTCTCTCTCCTCTACATTCCTCTCTTCTCCAGGTGCATACACGCTTATTATGACCCACTTTTCGCATCCAACCTTTACTTTAATCCACATAATTCTTGAATTTACACATTCATATTCTCTTTTCTCCTTCCATAACTGATCATTTAACATTACTGCTACCCCTTCCTTTGCTCTAACTCTCTCAGATACTCCAGATTTAATCCCATTTATTTCCCCCCACTGAAACTCCCCTACCCCCTTCAGCTTTGTTTCGCTTAGGGCCAGGACATCCAACTTCTTTTCATTCATAACATCAGCAATCATCTGTTTCTTGTCATCCGCACTACATCCACGCACATTTAAGCATCCCAGTTTTATAAAGTTTTTCTTCTTCTCTTTTTTAGTAAATGTCTACAGGAGAAGGGGTTACTAGCCCATTGCTCCCGGCATTTTAGTCGCCTCATACGACACGCATGGCTTACGGAGGAAAGATTCTTTTCCACTTCCCCATGGACAATAGAAGAAATAAAGAAGAACAAGAGCTATTTAGTATAAATTACTAAATTTAAAAAGAGAAACTTTCGTTTTTCTTTTTGGGCCACCCTGCCTTGGTGGGATACGGCCGGTTTGTTGAAAAAAAAAAAAAAAAAAAAAAAAAAAAAAAAAAAAATAAGAAAAAAAAAAAAAAATATATATATATATATATATATATATATATATATATATATATATATATATATATATGTATATATGTCGTGCCGAATATGTAAAACTGGTCAATTAGCAAGAACTCATTTAAAATTAAGTCCTTTCTAAAATTTTCTCTTATACGTTTAAAGATATATTTTTTTCATTAATGTTAATGTAAAAAATTTTAATTTTGCACCAAAAGAATCTTAGAAAACTTACCTAACCTTATTATAACAAGAACAATTTATTTTAGCCTAACCTAACTAAATATATTTTAGATTTGTTTACAATAATTTAATACTAAACAAACACAGTGAAATATATTTTTTTCGTTAGGTTCAGAATGATTTTGGCGAAATTATTGCATACACAAATTTTCACTTGTCCTATATGGCAAGATGAGCGTTGCTATTTAAGCCAAGATCGCAAGTTCTGCCTATTCGGCACGACATATATATATATATATATATATATATATATATATATATATATATATATATATATATATATATATATATATATATATATATATATACATATATAAATTCAAGTTACCTCACGCCCGCGTTTGCTATACCGGTAAAGTCTTTCCTGACATGAAACAATATTCTTTGATATTCTCAGTTTTACTTACAAACTAACTAATGCCGAGAATGACGAAAGGTAAAATCATCTGAAACTAAAATCACTTTTGAATTTTCAGGGACATGAACCGGAGTACTGTACAGTTTAGTTTTTTCTCTGGATTATCCGACGGAAACCAAGGGAAAGCAGCGCCCTCGGCATAGCCTATATCAATTAATGACACAGGAAAACATGACTGAGCAATGAAAACTGTCATTGACATTTTGGACTCGGAGCGGTTGGCTGCAGTTGGACCCACTTGAGACCTACCATTAAAGGCAACGAGCCAGCACACTCAGCTCCCTTGTACCTGCTCCAGTGGACCGAGGGATCCATATAGAACACTCTGCACATAAAGATCAAATCGAGACATGTCATCCACTGGTCCAGCAGGTCGATTCAGACCTAACAGGAGTACTTTGAGAGTGCAAGTGGAACTTAGCCACTAACAAGCCTGTTTAATGCATCACTCCAAACTGGCGTTGTCAGAGCTATAGATGATGGCTAATGTAATTGCTCTCTTTACATCAGATGTTAGTTCTATAAAATTGACACCCAATAAACCTGACGTAAATAGTAGATATATTGTTAGAATCAGTTATAGCTTATATAATAAACCACCTTAATCTGGAAGCCTTACTGAATTATCTTTGCTGACATACTTCCATTCAGTGTTAAATGTAATCGGTTTGTAGTCGTTCCTGCCAAGTTCCTCTGTTTTCTCAGATTAATAACAGGTCTTCTTGTTTGCCAGAACAAAAACAAGCATCTTGTTTCTCCTCGTTGGTTCTGTCACAGACAGCTTTAAGAAACAGTTCTGGATTACTTCCAGGAATTTATTGGATTCTAAATTCCTAGTAGAGGAATTCCACTCCCTATGATCACAGTTAAAACCTCCTATTTAAGTTTAAAATAAAATTTTCATGTCCTTAAATAATCTATCCAGTCTCTGAGCATGTTTCTTTAGGCTGTGTACCCGCTTTTAAGAGGTAATTAAACTTTTCTCGAACATGTAGTGCCTCTACATCTCTCTTCCCAATATTTCTGTCAGTAAGAAATAACTTAAATTCGAGACGTGCACTCGTAGGCATTTATCGATTCTTGCAAATTAAGTCATATTTCAGTTGCTGTAAACACTTCGAGGTTACCTGCAAATACAACTAATCTCAGCTCGGCCATCTAGTTTCTGGGACTGCAACTATTTGTTTATTACATTCTCAGAAATCCTCTCTTCAGTTTTTTCTCCCTGCTCATCCAATTTTTTCCAATATTCCCACCTGTTATTGTGTACAAGTACCGCTCCTAAATCCATAATATCGCAGTACTGATAATTCATACTACCCATAAAAGTCCTCACCTCAATTTCTAATTTAAAGCCGTAATAGTCGCTTCACCGAACTAGCTAAAACCTCCACCCCCAGCCCTATACGAGCTCCCATCCTCGGCATACATATTTCTGCAGTAGAAATGGTCTCAGTGGTCAATAAACGATACTATAATATTCTTATATATATATATATATATATATATATATATATATATATATATATATATATATATATATATATATATATATATATATATATATATATATGTATACATATATAAATATATATATATATATATATATATATATATATATATATATATATATATATATATATATATATATATATATATATATATATATATATATATATATATATATATATATATATATATATATATATATTATATATTCTTTCTTTCAACGTATCAGCCGTATCCCACTGAGGTGGGGTGGCCCAAAAGAAAAACTAAAGTTTCTCCTTTTAAATTTAGTAATATATACAGGAGAAGGGGTTACTAGCCCCTTCCTCCCGGCATTTTAGTCGCCTCTTACGACACGCATGGCTTACAGAGGAAGAATTCTGTTCCACTTCCCCATGGAGATAAGAGGAAATAAACAAGAACAAGAATTAGAAAGAAAATAGAAGAAAACTCAGAGGGGTGTGTATATATATGCTTGTACACGTATGTGTAATGTGACCTAAGTGTAAGTAGAAGTAGCAAGACGTACCTGTAATCTTGCATATTTATGAGACAGACAAAAGACACCAACAATCCTACCATCATGTAAAACAATTACAGGCTTTCCTTTTACACTCGATTATATATATATATATATATATATATATATATATATATATATATATATATATATATATATATATATATATATATATGTATATATATATATACATATATATATAATATATATATATATATATATATATATATATATATATATATATATATATATATATATATATATATATATATATATACATATATATATATATATATATATATATATATATATATATATATATATATATATATATTGCGCCTACGAACAAGTGGTATTGATCAGTAACAACACTGCGACTAGCCAAAGACTCGAACCCACGCTGCTTTAGCCTCCCTCATGGTAGGTAAAATCTCATGACGCCTTTATCCACGGAACCAAACAATCCTCAAGAGTAGCGCATCCAGCGGAACTCGCTACCCAAGAACAATACGTTGGTGTGGGTGACTCTAGGCTGATTTCATTCTAGTCCCTGTTTGGTTCCGTGGGTAAAGGCGTCATGAGCTTTCGCTACCATGAGGAAGGCTAAAGCAGCGTGTGTTCGAGTCCTTGGCTAGTCGCAGTTTTGTTATATATATATATATATATATATATATATATATATATATATATATATATATATATATATATATATATATATATATATATATATTGTATTTGTATATATATATATACGTTGGTGTGGGTGACTCTAGGTTAATTTCATCTAGTCCCTGTTTGGTGTACTAGTACAACGAGCAGTATTTTATATTATTGTGCCCACGAACAAGTGGTATTGATCAATAACAACACTGCGACTAGCTAAGGACTCGAACCCACGCTGCTTTAGCCTCCCTCATGGTAGGCGACAGCTCATGACGCCTTTATATATATAAACACTAATCTCTGGTCGAAGGAGACTCGAACATACGAACCTTGGGACAAGATACGCAGTGCTCTAACCTGACCAGTGCTTTATCTGACTTAGACAATAATTGCCATGACAGTGTCCTCCATCGAAGACACCGCAAGACTCCAAGCGGATATCAACCAAATCTTCAAATGGGCTGCTCAAAACAATATGAAGTTCAATGAAGAGAAATTTCAACTACTCAGGTATAGAAAAGTTGAGGAAATTAAGACTGTATCAGGGTATACAACAAATTCTAACCATACAATAAAACGAAAAAGCAATGTGAAAGACCTGAGAGTAATAATGTCTGAGGATCTCGCCTTCAAAGACCAAAACGTATCTACCGCATCTGCTAGGAAAATGATAGGATGGATAATGAGAACCTTCAAAACTAGGGACCCCAAGCCCATGATGGTTCTCTTCATGTCGCCTGTTCTCTCTTGGCTGGAATTCTGCTGTATAGTAACTGCCCCCTTCAAGGCAATTGAAACTGCCGACCTGGAGAGTGTACAAAGAACTTTCTCGGCACACATAAGTACGATAAGGCATCTAAATTACTGGGAATGGTTGAAGTCCCATGATTTGTATTCCCTGGAATGCAGGCGAGAGAGATACATGATAATATAAACTTGGAAAATCCTAGAGGGATTAGTACCTAACTTGCACATGAAAGTCACTCCCTATGAAAACAAAAGACTCGGCAGGAGATGCAACATTCCACCATTGAAAAACAGGGGCGCCACGTGTACACTGATAGACAACACAATAAGTGTCCGGGGCCCAAGACTGTTCAGCTGCTTCCCAGCATACTTAAGTGGGATTACCAATAGACACCCAGACACTGGACAAGCACCTAAAGTGAGTACCCGACCAGCCGGGCTGTAGTTAGTACATCAGTTTGCGTGCGGCCAGCAGTAACAGCCTGGTTGAACAGACCCTGATCCAGCACGAGGCCTGGTCTCAGACCGAGCCGCGAGGGCGTTGACTCCCGAAATCCTCTCCAAGTATATACACCAGGTATACTATGACTTGCTGCTATGGGGGATAATGATCAAGAAGTTTCCTGGCAAGAGGCTCAGTTAAATTATAGAAGGCATTATTCTGGTTGGATTTTTTTTTAATATTCTGACTATTGGTGATTACAGAATCCTGCGTTTTGAGGTGTTCTTTTCTGACACTGAGTCTTGCGCCGTTATAATTGATCAAGTTATTGTGTGAGTTTCTGTTTGAAACACAGGCGTTGTTCGTTGTTCATTCTGCTGGCCTATTTGTGTTCGGGAATGCGAGTGTGGAAGTGTCCTGATGTTATTTCCAGGTTTCAAGGGAGTGTGTATACATTGCCGTGGTTTGAGTTGGTGGTGTTCCTTACTGGTGATGTCTTTGACTGTAGTGAGACAGTGGTAGATACTTGGAATTTGGCGTTGGAAGAATGCTGAAGATTTGTTTAACAATAGAGATGTTAGAGAGGATTATGTGCCTTTTTACGCCTGTAGTCACCAATGAAAAGACGTGGAGAGTGAAAAGATCTGTTCAAGAAAAAGAGCATTCTGTTTCAAGAAATTCACTATAGCAGACACGGAGAGCAAATAGAAAGAAACCTACGATGACGCCACGTTTAATTTTGATGTCTTGCTGCAAACGGACTTCGGTAAGGCTTTTGATGGAGTCCTATATCAGAGACTATTGAGGAAAATTAAGGCACACGGAATTGGAGGGGAAATTTTTTCATAGATAGTGGCGTGGTTGACAAATAGGCAGCAGAGAGCTTGCATATATGTGGAGAAATCTGAGTGGGGATGCGTCACGAGCGGTGTTCCACTGGAATCATTGTTGGGCCCCTTGTTGTTCGCCATCTACATAAACGACATAGATGAGAAAATAAATAGCGATATAAGCAAGTTTGCCGATGACAGAGTACTGTAAAAAAATATATAAAATAACGCTCCATATATGTCATTTTCCGTGTAGTATACTGAAAGTGGACGTGTATTATTCGCTGAAAGCGAACGCGTTTTATTCCTGTCAGTCAGGCAGAGGCCAGGACAGGAGCTGATGAGAGGTGTGTTTAGTTCAGTGCCAGACGGGTGATGATGGGGGTAAAGTCATCATGTTTGAGCGATAGTTTGAGTAGATAATTTTGGTAAGTTTTTTAGTGCATACTGTAGGTGTTTGTGTTTAAGTGCTCTCATGTTTATTTGTAAAGCCCTAGTATGCAGGGGCCTGTGTTTTGGAGAATATTAACGTTTCCACTGTAGGCTATGTAGCCTGCAGAAAGGGGGGTAATGGAACCTCCCTGTTCATAAATGTTAATTTATTTTGTTTAACTCATTATTAGCAGTGTGCTGGTGAGTTAATGTGAACTGGAGTGTGGTGGTTTTTTTGTAGTAGTTATAAGTTTTATATAAGTTACTATTATCAATAAATATATTTTTTATATAGGCGAGTTTTTGTCCTTCCTAACAATAATAATTAATGTTTAATATATATGAGAACATGCTGGCCCAAAGGTTCGCTGTGTTTTCAGAGTAATTTTATAACCCCAGACAGCAGTGTGAGCAGCCTTTAGGAGCCAGGAACATTATATTTAAGTTACGACATCAAAGTCGTAAAGTCTAGGGAAATTTCAATAACTTCAGCATCAATTATTATTTTGTATAACTCAGTAACGAGTCATAGAGTTTAGAGGAATTTGCTGAAAGAAGCAAATGTACACATACATACACAAACGATAAAAAAGGCTGGACTGAGTTTTGTTACAACAGAGGCGACTCACTCCCCGGCTGGTATACACCAACCTATATCCAGTCAGACCGAGTCCCTCGCCTCGCATTCCCCTCCCGGATTTAACATCATACCGCACCAGGTGCTCTGAGCAAGCATTTGTTTGATGAATTTTTAGTTACGCATAGTTCGTAATTGCATTTACACACACACATACACCCACATACACACACACATACACACACGTACACACACACGTACACACACGCACACACACACACACGCACGCACACACACACACACACGCACGCACACACACACACACACACACACACACACACACACACACACACACACACACACACACACACACACACACACACACACACACACACACTCACACACACACACACACACACACACACACACACACACACACACACACACACACACACACACAAACACACACACACACACACACACACACACACACACACACACACACACACACACACACACACACACACACACACACACACACACACACACACACACACACTCTTAGTCAAACACGTCATGAAATTGGAGAAAGTGCAAAAATTTGCAACACGATTAGTCCCGGAACTGAGGGGTATGTCTTATGAGGAGAGGTTAAGGGAACTCAACCTGATAACACTAGAGGATAGGAGGGATAGAGGGGACACGATAACAACGTATAAAATACTAAGAGGCATTGACAACGTGGACAAGGATCGAATGTTTCAGAGATGGGATTCAGAAACACAGGGACACAATTGGAAACTGAAAACCCAGATGAGTCATAGGGATGTTAGGAAGTATTTCTTTAGTCTTAGAGCTGTCAGGAACTGGAATAATCTGGAGAGTGAAGTAATGGAAGCAAGTTCCATAAATAGCTTTAAGAAGAGGTATGACAAATATCATGGAGCAGGGAGAGAGTGAATTAGTATCGATCAGTGAAGAGGCGGGGCTAGGATCTATGACTCGACCCCTGCAACCACGTATAGGTGAGTGCACACAAACAGACCAGGTGATCAGGCTAAGGAAAGAAGATGGGGATCTCACAAGAAACGATCAAGAGGTATGTGAGGAGCTCAAAACGAGATTTAAGGAAGTATTTACAGTGGAGACAGGAAGGACTCTGGGAAGACAGAACAGAGGGGGACACCAACAAGGAATATACCAACAAGTGCTGGATGACATACACACAACTGACGAGGCGGTGAAGAAGCTTCTAGGGATCTTGATACCTCAAAGGCAATGGAACCGGACAACATTTCACCGTGGGTCCTTAGAGAGGGAGCAGAAACGCTGTGTGTGCCACTCATCACAATCTTCAACACATCCCTTGAAACTGGGCAACTACCTGAGGTATGGAAGACGGCAAAGGTAGTTTCCATTTTAAAGAAAGGAGACAGAAAAGAGGCCCTAAACTATAGACCAGTTTCACTGACGTGTATAGTATGCAAAGTCATGGAGAAGATTATCAGGAGGAGAGTGGTGGAGCACTTGGAACGGAACAAGAGTATAAACGACAACCAGCACGGATTCGTGGAAGGCAAATCCTGTGTCACAGACCTTCTGGAGTTTCATGATAAAGTGGCAGAAGTAAGACACGAGAGAGAGGGGTGTACTGATTGCATTTTCTTGGACTGCAAGAAAGCCTTCGACACAGTTCCTCAAAAGAGATTAGTGCAGAAGCTAGAGGATCAGGCGCGTATAACAGGAAGGGCACTGCAGTGGATCAGAGAATACCTGACAGGGAGGCAATAACGAGTCATGGTACGTGGTGAGGTATCACAGTGGGCACCTGTGACAAGCGGGGTCCCACAGGGATCGGAATATGTTGGAATATGTGAATGACGTGATGGAAGGGATAGACTTAGAAGTGTCCCTGTTCGCGGATGATGTGAAGCTAATAAAGAGAATTAAATCAGGTGAGGATCAGGCAGGACTTCAAAGAGACCTGGACAGGCTGGACACTTGGTCCAGGAACTGGCTTCTCGAATTTAACCCCGCCAAATGCAAAGTCATGAGGATCAGGGAAGGGCAAAGAAGACCGCAGACAGAGTATAGGCTAGGTGGCCAAGGACTGCAAACCTCACTCAAGGAGAAAGATCTTGGGGTGAGTATAACACCGAGCAAGTCTCCGGAAGCATACATCAACCAGGTAACTGCTGCGGCATATGGGCGCCTAGCAAATCTGAGAATAGCGTTCCAATACCTTAGTAAGGAATCGTTCAAGACACTGTGCTCCGTGTACGTCAGGCCCATACTGGAGTATGCAGCACCAGTCTGGAACCCACACCGGGTCAAGCACGTCAAAAAATTAGAGAAAGTGCAAAGGTTTGCGACAAGGTTAGTTCCAGAGCTATGGGGAATGTCCTATGAAGAAAGGTTAGGGGAAATCTTCCTGACGACGTTGGAGGACAGAAGGGTTAGGGGAGACATGATAACGGCATACAAAATACTGCGTGGAATAGACAAGGCGGGCAGAGACAGGATGTTCCAGAGAGAGGACACAGAAACAACGGGTCATTCTTGGAAGCTGAAGATTTAGATGAGCCAAAGGAAGTATTTCTTCAGTCTTAGGGTAGTCACAAAGTGGAAAAGTCTAGGAAGTGATGTACTGGAGGCAGGAACCATACATAGCTTTAAGACGAGGTATGATGAAGCTCATGAAGCAGGGAGAGAGAGGACCTAGTAGCGTTCAGTGACGAGGCGGGGCCAGGAGCTGAGTCTTGACCCCTGCAACCACAATTAGGGAAGTACAATTAGGTGAGTACACACACACAGGAGGGAAGCTTATACGGAACGACCAAGAAGTATGTGAAGAGCTCAGCACGAGATTTAAGAATCGAATCGAATCGAATCGAGAACGACGAGAGCTGTCGTAAGATGGGAAGGAAGAAGGATAAGGAAGGATGGAAATAACTGGCAAAGGATGGGGAGGAGGGGAAGAGGAGGAATCAAGGCAAGTGGCCCAACCACTTTGGGACATGTGGTACAAAAGTACTGGAGACGTAGATAGAGAGGCTTGACTGATGTCATTGCTTGGCTCACTAGGAGAGGATGGCGAAGGCAGCGGTAGGAGCTGGGAGTGTCAGAAGGCAGCAAGCAGGATGAGTTGGTTATGGTCTTAAACCGTTTATCAGTGCGGTAAATTGTTTTCGAGAGAGTTGTATCACACTTATGGGAGAGCTGTAGTAGTATTCGTTGGTTTGGAGTTGATGGAGTATCTGGTTGTAGGTAGGGAATGGTCTTTCTTCGCTTTGGTACGATACAGTGTTGTCTTGGAGATGTTGGATGAGTTCTAGGCGAGTCATGCTTGCAGGGTACAGCCTCATGGTGTAGAATATGAGTCCTTTGTGTTTAACCCATGGTGTTCCAGGTAATCGACGTGAGCTAAGTAGAGAAGGCGGTGGTGGAGTAGAGGAAGGTGGTGTTGCTTCGTTTTCAACTTCAGTAGACGAATTAGAAGATGTTTCTGGTGGTAAGGCTTCTGATTGGTTGGATTCAGTGAGAGGTGGTGGCGGTGGAGGCTTCTCATTGGTCGTTGTTGGATTGACGTCACTAGTTGGTGGTGTTGATGGAACTTCTGCAGAAGATTTGGCGATTAAGTTTTTGGTGAATTTGAGAATTTCTTCAGAAGGTGGAGATGCTGGAAATGTAAATGAAGGCATGTTATTTAATGCAAATAACTCGTTGATGGTAGAGTTAAATGATCCAGGTACAGCCATGTTTTGCATATGAGCGTATAGTAGACAGTAGTGAATCTTCGTTACGTCACATGTTGGAGGAGTGATGGTAGTGGTGGTGGTGGAGGCGGGCTGAGTAGATGCTTGAAGTAATTTTGTAGTGTCTGCTTGTATTTTTGCAATTGCTGCATACGTTGAAGTGTTGCTAGTAGGTTTTTTCTTTGCTGCATCTTGTGTTTTCTTCATAATATCCTTTCTTGTAGGACATTTTGCTGCCAGTGTAAGGTGATCATTACTCTTGCAGTTTAAGCACGCTGGTTGTGTTGGAGCAGCAGCGGTGCAGGAACTGAAGGTGTGTCCCTCACTACCACATGTAGAGCAGAACTTCTTGTCTTTTACTGGACATGCTTTGGTGGTGTGATGGTATGAATAACAGTTCCAGCAATGTTGGATGTACTGATATCTCTCTGCTTCAATGTAGGTAGAGCTGATGTAGTAGTAGTAGACAGCAAGACCTTCGTTCAGTGCAGTGGCAGCCATGTTCACGTCGGTGAAGGTGACCTTGATCATGGACGTTGCATTTGGGATTTTTGTAATGCTGTCTACAATAGCCCAAGTATTTTGCGTCTCGATGGATGACTTGAGTTCAGCAGGTGTTTGAGACGTCAGAATCGTCCAGTGGATACTGACTTGAGTTAACAGTAAACCCTTGAGTAGTAAGAGTAGTGTTGGTAAGAGAGAGTTGGTAGAGTACACCAGCAAGTGTTGGACACAGGCAGATTGCTTCCTCTAGTTGATTCTGTCACAAACTGTTTTAAAAAAGCAATCCTGGATCGTATCAAGAAAGTCGCTAGACCCTAGTTTTCCTGTCAAATTCTTGCAATTAGTTCGTTTAAAAATAAAATCTCCCATTAACACTGGACGGTGGTATATTGCTTGTGACGGTGATGTGCTGAAGTGGGTTACATACTGTGATGGTAGTGTGCTGCGGCAGGTTCCGTACTGACAGTGGTGTGCTGTGGTAGTGAGGTCAATTGAAAATACACTTGACCTTATCTTCACTAATAATGATGCTCCGATATGAAACCAGAAAGAGAAAGATACTCCTTATGCAGGCGAAGGCGAAGAATCACAGAGCTGCTGAAAAGAGCCAGAATATTTTAAATACGAGAGGAGGCACTGGTCAAAGAAATAGCATTTGCAACCTTGTTCCGTTCTAGGTGCTCCACCACTCTCCTCCTTATAATCTTCTCCATGACTTTGCATACTATACACGTCAGTGACACTGGTCTATAATTTAGTGCCTCGTGTCTGTCTCCTTTCTTAAAAACTTGGGAGTACAATTGCCGTTTTCAGTACCTTTGAGGTATCAAGGTCACTTAGCAGCTTCTTCACCTCCTCCTCAGTTGTGTGTATCTCATACAAAATTTGTTGGTAATTCCCGTGTTGGTGTGACCCCTTGTTCTGACTTTCCGGAGTCTTTTCTGTCTCCACTGTAAATACTTCCTTAAATGTTGAGCTTCTCACCTACTTTTTGGTCGTTTCCTGTGAACTTCCCACTATCTTTCCTCAGCCTGATTACCTGGCCCTTGACTGTTATCTTCTTTCTTATGTGGCTATACATCAGCTTCGTGTCAGACTTGACTTTTGATGCTATGTCGTTTCCGTACTGTCGCTGGGCCTTCCTGCTTATCTGTGTGTACTTGATTCTGGCTCTTCGACTAATCACTTTATTTTCCTTGGTCCTTTGTCTTCTGTACTTTTACCATTCTCTAGTGCCCTTAGTTTTTGTCTCCCTACACCTTTGAGTAAACCAAGGGCTCGTTCTGGTCTTCCCATTATTTCTGTTGCCCTAGGGAACAAACGTTTCCTCTGCCTCTTTGCATTTTGTTGTTACATAGTTCCTCATTTCGTTTACTGACTTTCCTACCAATTTTCTGTCCCACTGAACCTCCTGCAGAAAGTTCCTTATACCTGTGTAGAGTCCCCCTGTTATAGTTTGGCTTCTCCCACTCAACTCCTGTTACCCTCTCCACTTGTAACTCTACTATGAAAGTTTAGATACATGTGCAACATCTGGATATCTTTATTGTAGACGTTTCGCCATCCAGTGGCTTTATCAATACAGATTCTAGGACATAATTAGAAGACAGTAGAACTATATACAAAAGATGAGGTAATCAGTTCCTCAGCCTTGAAGTTAGTGTTCATAGCATCGTGGTGGTAGAGAATCTGGAGTAAAGGCAAGGAGACTGGCGGTTATATAGGCGTCTATATTGCCGCCAGTCTCCAGAAGGCATTTCTCTGTCTTTCAGATTGAGCCAGGTCTCTGTTATAGCCATAATATCTATGCTTCCTGCACTTGCAATTAATCTTAGTTAGTCTGTCTTATTTCTTACACTCCTGCTATTAGTATAGTAAACCTTAAGGGAGCTAGTCCCTCGCTGCCCTCTGCTGTTTCTCTTTGTTTGTTGACCTGATCCATTGTCTTTATTTGTAACCTTATGATGAATGGCTTTTAAACATTTACTGTTTTCAACCCTAGTGTTGCAACCTGACTGTTTCCCATACACTCCCATACCTCTATCTTCTACCAGTTTAAAATCTTAGATATGTCAGCAATTGCCCTCTTGATCGAGTTGGCAAGTGCTACCACCCCTGCCCCAGAGAGATGTACCCCATCCCTTGCATACATATCATGTTTGCCATAAAAGTTGTCCCAGTTGTCAATGAATGGGATTGCAAGTTCCTTGCAGTATCTGTCTGGTCAGCAATTTACACCAATTGCCCTAGACAACCATTCATTGCCCACTCCCCTTCTATGTAAGATGCTACATATGATTGGGACCCCTCACTTAGACCTAATTAAGTCTATAGCCGACCTGTACTTATCTAGCAGCTCTTCTCTCCTACCCTTCCCAATATCATTTCCACCAGCACTGAGACAGATAATGGACTTGTTCCCAATATTTGACATAAAATCCAACCTGTTGACTATGTCACCAATACCAGCTCCATGGAATCACACTCTCTCATTTTCTTATTCTTTTTACAGAAAGCACGGTACATATATCTTACCTGTGAGTCACCAACCACAAGAATTCGCTTACCTCTATTAGCAGGGAAAGTGGAATCTTTACCTTCACTGACCACTGAAGTACACTCATGCTGAAGAACAGATTTCATACCTTCAAATCTTCTCTCTTAACTTTCCTTATTTTGATGCTCCTCTCATTACCATGAGCCACTTGTCCCTTGTTGCAGGTGCTAGACTGCACCTCACTCCTAGTAGCCTTTTCGTCCTCCCCACCTTCAACCACCTTGCAGCGAGTGACAGACTGCACCTCACTGCTAGTAGCCTCATTCCCCTCAACCACTCCAGCCACCTCACACTAACTCCCAAATCAATCGTGGTGAACCTTCAGCCTCCTAATTTCCTACTGGAGAAGTAGGACTTCCACCTACAATACTCTAACCTCAGATTTTAAAACACTGCAGAAGCAAATCATGGCTTTGTAACCCTCCACACTAATCCCCAAAGCAAATCAGTACCTGTGACCTCTCGTGACCACTGGCCACTGACTTGTAAAATACTTCAAAAGTTATTCACTATCCTGGCACACTTAAAAGACCCCAGCAGTAACTTTGGGTAGCCCACAAAACAATTAAATTCACAGAGCATTAAGGTTGTGAACTGCGTGCGCGGTGTTCCTACTGTGTGTGACGGGGGAGGTGTGATGTGTGTCACGGTGATGGTGTGCTGTGTGTGACGGTGGTTGTGTGCAGTGAATGGCAGTGATGGTGTGCTGAGTGCAACAGTGGGGGTGATGCGTGTGGCGGTGGTAGTGTGCTGTGTGTGACGGTGGTAGTGTATTGTGTGTGACGGTGGTAGTGTGCTGTGTGTGATGGTTGTAGTGTGCTGTGTGTGATGGTGACAGTGTGCTGAGTGTGTCAGTGACAGTGTGCTGTGTGTAACGGTGAGAGTGTGCTGTGTGTGATGTTGACAGTGTCCTGCGTGTGAGAGTGACAGTGTGCTGTGCGTAACGGTGAGAGTGTGCTGTGTGTGATGTTGACAGTGTGCTGCGTGTGACAGTGACAGTGTGCTGTGTGTGACGGTGGTAGTGTGCTGTGTTTGATGGTTGTAGTGTGCTGTGTGTGATGGTGACAGTGTGCTGTGTGTGACGGTGGTAGTGTGCTGTGTGTGATGGTGACAGTGTGCTGTGTGTGATGGTGACAGTGTGCTGTGTGTGACGGTGGTAGTGTGCTGTGTGTGACGGTGGTAGTGTGCTGTGTGTGACGGTGACAGTGTGCTGTGTGTGATGGTGACAGTGTGCTGCGTGTGATGGTGGTAGTGTGCTGTGTATGATGATGACAGTGTGCTGTGTGTGATGGTGACAGTGTGCTGTGTGTGATGGTGACAGTGTGCTGTGTGTGATGGTGACAGTGTGCTGTGTGTGATGGTGACAGTGTGCTGTGTGAAACGGTGACAGTGCGCTGTGTGTGATGGTGGTAGTGTGCTGTGTGTGACGGTGACCGTGTATTGTGTGTGGCGGTGGTAGTGTGCTGTGTGTGATGGTGGTAGTGTGCTGTGTGTGACGGTGACCGTGTGCTGTGTGTGATGGTGAGAGTGTGCTGTGTGTGACGGTGACCGTGTGCTGTGTGTGATGGTGGTAGTGTGCTGTGTGTGGCGGTGGTAGTGTGCTGTGTGTGATGGTGGTAGTGTGCTGTGTGTGACGGTGACAGTGTGCTGTGTGTGATGGTGGTAGTGTGCTGTGTGTGATGGTGGTAGTGTGCTGTGTGTGATGGTGGTAGTGTGCTGTGTGTGGCGGTGGTAGTGTGCTGTGTGTGATGGTGAGAGTGTGCTATGTGTGACGGTGACAGTGTGCTGTGTGTGATGGTGGTAGTGTGCTGTGTGTGATGGTGAGAGTGTGCTGTGTGATGGTGGTAGTGTGCTGTGTGTGATGGTGGTAGTGTGTTGTGTGTGGCGGTGGTAGTGCGCTGTGTGTGACGGTGGTAGTGTGCTGTGTGTGACGGTGGTAGTGTGCTGTGTGTGACGGTGACAGTGTGCTGTTTGTGATGGTGGTAGTGAGCTGCGTGTGATGGTGGTAGTGTGCTGTGTGTGATGGTGGTAGTGTGCTCTGTGTGATGGTGACAGTGTGCTGTGTGTGATGGTGACAGTGTGCTGTGTGTGATGGTGACAGTGTGCTGTGTGTGATGGTGACAGTGTGCTGTGTGTGACGGTGGTAGATTGCTGTGTGTGACTGTGGTAGTGTGCTGCGTGTGACGATGGTAGTGTGCTGTGTGTGACGATGGTAGTGTGCTGTGTGTGATGGTGGTAGTGTGTTGTGTGTGATGGTTGCAGTGTGCTGTGTGTGACGGTGACCGTGTGCTGTGTGTGATGGTTGTAGTGTGCTGTGTGTGGCGGTGGTAGTGTGCTGTGTGTGATGGTGGTAGTGTGCTGTGTGTGACGGTGACCGTGTGCTGTGTGTGATGGTGGTAGTGTGCTGTGTGTGATGGTGAGAGTGTGCTGTGTGTGATGGTGGTAGTGTGCTGTGTGTGATGGTGGTAGTGTGTTGTGTGTGGCGGTGGTAGTGCGCTGTGTGTGACGGTGGTAGTGTGCTGTGTGTGACGGTGGTAGTGTGCTGTGTGTGACGGTGACAGTGTGCTGTTTGTGATGGTGGTAGTGAGCTGCGTGTGATGGTGGTAGTGTGCTGTGTGTGATGGTGGTAGTGTGCTCTGTGTGATGGTGACAGTGTGCTGTGTGTGATGGTGACAGTGTGCTGTGTGTGATGGTGACAGTGTGCTATGTGTGATGGTGACAGTGTGCTGTGTGTGACGGTGGTAGATTGCTGTGTGTGACTGTGGTAGTGTGCTGCGTGTGACGATGGTAGTGTGCTGTGTGTGACGATGGTAGTGTGCCGTGTGTGACGGTGACCGTGTGCTGTGTGTGATGGTGGTAGTGTGCTGTGTGTGATGGTGAGAGTGTGCTGTGTGTGATGGTGGTAGTGTGCTGTGTGTGATAGTGGTAGTGTGTTGTGTGTGGCGGTGGTAGTGCGCTGTGTGTGATGGTTGTAGTGTGCTGTGTGTGACGGTGACCGTGTGCTGTGTGTGATGGTGGTAGTGTGCTGTGTGTGATTGTGAGAGTGTGCTGTGTGTGATGGTGGTAGTGTGCTGTGTGTGATAGTGGTAGTGTGTTGTGTGTGGCGGTGGTAGTGCGCTGTGTGTGATGGTGGTAGTGTGCTGTGTGTGACGGTGACCGTGTGCTGTGTGTGATGGTGGTAGTGTGCTGTGTGTGATGGTGAGAGTGTGCTGTGTGTGATGGTGAGAATGTGCTGTGTGTGACGGTGACCGTGTGCTGTGTGTGATGGTGGTAGTGTGCTGTGTGTGATGGTGACCGTGTGCTGTGTGTGATGGTGAGAGTGTGCTGTGTGTGACGGTGACCGTGTGCTGTGTGTGATGGTGGTAGTGAGCTGTGTGTGATGGTGGTAGTGTGCTGTGTGTGATGGTGAGAGTGTGCTGTGTGTGATGGTGGTAGTGGGCTGTGTGTGATGGTGAGAGTGTGCTGTGTGTGATGGTGGTAGTGGGCTGTGTGTGATGGTGAGAGTGTGCTGTGTGTGATGGTGGTAGTGTGCTGTGTGTGATGGTGGTAGTGTGCTGTGTGTGATGGTTGTAGTGTGCTGTGTGTGATGGTGGTAGTGTGCTGTGTGTGATGGTGGTAGTGTGCTGTGTGTGACGGTGACAGTGTGCTGTGTGTGATAGTGACAGTGTGCTGTGCGTGATGGTGACAGTGTGCTGTGTGTGACGGTGGTAGTGTGCTGTGTGTGACGGTGGTAGTGTGCTGTGTGTGATGGTGGCAGTGTGCTGTGTGTGATGGTGGTAGTGTGCTGTGTGACGGTGGTAGTGTGCTGTGTGTGACGGTGACAGTGTGCTGTTTGAGATAGTGGTAGTGTGTTGTGTGTGACCGTGGTAGTGTGCTGTGTGTGACGGTGGTAGTGTGCTGTGTGTGATGGTGACAGTGTGCTGTGTGTGAAGGTGGTAGTATGCTGTGTGTGACGGTGATAGTGTGCTGTGTGTGACGGTGGTAGTGTGCTGTGTGTGATGATTCTAGTGTGTTGTGTGTGACGGTGGTAGTGTGCTGTGTGTGATGGTGACAGTGTGCTGTGTGTGACGGTGACAGTGTGCTGTGTGTGGCGGTGACAGTGTGCTGTGTGTGATGGTGGTAGTGTGCTGTGTGTGATGGTGAGAGTGTGCTGTGTGTGATGGTGGTAGTGGGCTGTGTGTGATGGTGAGAGTGTGCTGTGTGTGAGGGTGGTAGTGTGCTGTGTGTGATGGTGGTAGTGTGTTGTGTGTGATGGTTGCAGTGTGCTGTGTGTGACGGTGACCGTGTGCTGTGTGTGATGGTGAGAGTGTGCTGTGTGTGATAGTTGTAGTGTGCTGTGTGTGGCGGTGGTAGTGTGCTGTGTGTGATGGTGGTAGTGTGCTGTGTGTGATGGTGACCGTGTGCTGTGTGTGATGGTGGTAGTGTGCTGTGTGTGATGGTGGTAGTGTGTTGTGTGTGATGGTTGTAGTGTGCTGTGTGTGACGGTGGTAGTGTGCTGTGTGTGATGGTGGTAGTGTGCTGTGTGTGACGGTGACCGTGTATTGTGTGTGATGGTGGTAGTGTGCTGTGTGTGATGGTGAGAGTGTGCTGTGTGTGATGGTGGTAGTGTGCTGTGTGTGATAGTGGTAGTGTGTTGTGTGTGGCGGTGGTAGTGCGCTGTGTGTGATGGTGGTAGTGTGCTGTGTGTGACGGTGACCGTGTGCTGTGTGTGATGGTGGTAGTGTGCTGTGTGTGATGGTGAGAGTGTGCTGTGTGTGATGGTGAGAGTGCGCTGTGTGTGACGGTGACCGTGTGCTGTGTGTGATGGTGGTAGTGTGCTGTGTGTGATGGTGACCGTGTGCTGTGTGTGATTGTGAGAGTGTGCTGTGTGTGACGGTGACCGTGTGCTGTGTGTGATGGTGGTAGTGAGCTGTGTGTGATGGTGGTAGTGTGCTGTGTGTGATGGTGAGAGTGTGCTGTGTGTGATGGTGGTAGTGGGCTGTGTGTGATGGTGAGAGTGTGCAGTGTGTGATGGTGGTAGTGGGCTGTGTGTGATTGTGAGAGTGTGCAGTGTGTGATGGTGGTAGTGGGCTGTGTGTGATGGTGAGAGTGTGCAGTGTGTGATGGTGGTAGTGGGCTGTGTGTGATGGTGGTAGTGTGCTATGTGTGATGGTGGTAGTGTGCTGTGTGTAATGGTTGTAGTGTGCTGTGTGTGATGGTGGTAGTGTGCTGTGTGTGATGGTGGTAGTGTGCTGTGTGTGACGGTGACAGTGTGCTGTGTGTGATAGTGACAGTGTGCTGTGCGTGATGGTGACAGTGTGCTGTGTGTGACGCTGGTAGTGTGCTGTGTGTGACGGTGGTAGTGTGCTGTGTGTGATGGTGGTAGTGTGCTGTGTGTGACGGTGACCGTGTGCTGTGTGTGATGGTGAGAGTGTGCTGTGTGTGATGGTGGTAGTGTGTTGTGTGTGATGGTGGTAGTGTGCTGTGTGTGATGGTGGTAGTGTGTTGTGTGTGATGGTTGTAGTGTGCTGTGTGTGGCGGTGGTAGTGTGCTGTGTGTGATGGTGGTAGTGTGCTGTGTGTGACGGTGACCGTGTGCTGTGTGTGATGGTGATAGTGTGCTGTGTGTGATGGTGACCGTGTGCTGTGTGTGATGGTGAGAGTGTGCTGTGTGTGACGGTGACCGTGTGCTGTGTGTGATGGTGGTAGTGAGCTGTGTGTGATGGTGGTAGTGTGCTGTGTGTGATGGTGAGAGTGTGCTGTGTGTGATGGTGGTAGTGGGCTGTGTGTGATGGTGAGAGTGTGCTGTGTGTGATGGTGGTAGTGGGCTGTGTGTGATGGTGAGAGTGTGCTGTGTGTGATGGTGGTAGTGTGCTGTGTGTGATGGTGGTAGTGTGCTGTGTGTGATGGTTGTAGTGTGCTGTGTGTGATGGTGGTAGTGTGCTGTGTGTGATGGTGGTAGTGTGCTGTGTGTGACGGTGACAGTGTGCTGTGTGTGATAGTGACAGTGTGCTGTGCGTGATGGTGACAGTGTGCTGTGTGTGACGGTGGTAGTGTGCTGTGTGTGACTGTGGTAGTGTGCTGTTTGTGATGGTGGTAGTGTGTTGTGTGTGACCGTGGTAGTGTGCTGTGTGTGACGGTGGTAGTGTGCTGTGTGTGATGGTGACAGTGTGCTGTGTGTGAAGGTGGTAGTATGCTGTGTGTGACGGTGATAGTGTGCTGTGTGTGACGGTGGTAGTGTGCTGTGTGTGATGATTCTAGTGTGTTGTGTGTGACGGTGGTAGTGTGCTGTGTGTGATGGTGACAGTGTGCTGTGTGTGACGGTGACAGTGTGCTGTGTGTGGCGGTGACAGTGTGCTGTGTGTGATGGTGGTAGTGTGCTGTGTGTGATGGTGGTAGTGGGCTGTGTGTGATGGTGACAGTGTGCTGTGTGTGATGGTGGTAGTGTGTTGTGTGTGACGGTGGTAGTGTGCTGTGTGTGACGGTGGTAGTGTGCTGTGCGTGATGGTGACAGTATGCAGTGAGTGACGGTTGTAGTGTGCTGTGTGTGTGACTGTGGTAGTATGCTCTGTGTGATGATGGTAGTGTGTTGTGTGTGACGGTGGTAGTGTGCTGTGTGTGACGGTGGTAGTGTGCTGTGCGTGACGGTGACAGTGTGCTGTGTGTGATTGTGGTAGTGTGCTGTGTGTGACGGTGGTAGTGTGCTGTGTGTGATGGTGACAGTGTGCTGTGTGTGACGGTGACAGTGTGCTGTGTGTGACGGTGACAGTGTGCTGTGAGTGACGGTTGTAGTGTGCTGTGTGTGTGACGGTGATAGTATGCTGTGTGTGATGATGGTAGTGTGTTGTGTGTGACGGTGGTAGTGTGCTGTGTGTGACGGTGGTAGTGTGCTGTGCGTGACGGTGACAGTGTGCTGTGTGTGATGGTGGTAGTGTGCTGTGTGTGACGGTGGTAGTGTGCTGTGTGTGATGGTGACAGTGTGCTGTGTGTGACGGTGACAATGTGCTGTGTGCGACGGTGGTAGTGTGCTGTGTGTGATGGTGGTAGTGTGTTGTGTGTGACGGTGGTAGTGTGCTGTGTGTGACAGTGGTAGTGTGCTGTGCGTGATGGTGACAGTGTGCTGTGAGTGACGGTGACAGTGTGCTGTGTGTGTAACGTTGGTAGTATGCTGTTTGTGATGATGGTAGTGTGTTGTGTGTGATGGTGGTAGTGTGCTGTGTGTGACGGTGGTAGTGTGCTGTGCGTGACGGTGACAGTGTGCAGTGTGTGATGGTGGTAGTGTGCTGGGTGTGACGGTGGTAGTGTGCTGTGTGTGATGATGGTAGTGTGTTGTGTGTGACGGTGGTAGTGTGCTGTGTGTGACGGTGGTAGTGTGCTGTGTGTGACGGTGACAGTGTGATGGTGGTAGTGTGTTGTGTGTAACGGTGACAGTGTGCTGTGTGTGATGGTAGTAGTGTGTTGTGTGTGACGGTGGTAGTGTGCTGTGTGTGACGGTGACAGTGTGCTGTGTGTAATGGTGGTAGTGTGTTGTGTGTGACGGTGGTAGTGTGCTGTGTGTGACGGTGGTAGTGTGCCGTGTGTGACGGTGGTAGATTGCTGTGCGTGACGGTGGTAGAGCGCTGTGTGTGACGGTGGTAGTGTGCTGTGTGTGACGGTGGTAGTGTGCTGTGTATGATGGTGGTAGTGTGATGTGTGTGACGGTGACAGTGTGCTGTGTGTGATGGTGGTAGTGTGCTGTGTGTGACGGTGACAGTGTGCTGTGTGTGATGGTTGTAGTGTGCTGTGTGTGACGGTGGTCGTGTGCTGTGTGTGATGGTGGTAGTGTGCTGTGTGTGACGGTGGTAGTGTGTTGTGTGTGACGGTGGTAGTTTGCTGTGTGTGACGGCTGTAGTGTGCTGTGTATTGCGGTGGTAGAGTGCTGTGTGTGATGGTGGTAGAGTGCTGTGTGTGACGGTGATAGTGTGCTGTGTGACAGTGACAGTGTGCTGTGTGTGATGGTGGTAGTGTGCTGTGTGTGACGGTGGTAGTGTGCTGTGTGTGATGGTGGTAGTGTGCTGTGTGTGACGTTGGTAGTGTGTTGTGTGTGACGGTGATAATGTGCTGTGTGTGACGGTGGTAGAGTGCTGTGTGTGCCGGTTGTAGTTTGCTGTGTGTGACGGTGGTAATATGCTGTGTGTGACGGTGGTAGAGTGCTGTGTGTGACGGTGGTACAGTGCTGTGTGTGTCGGTGGTAGTTTGCTGTGTGTGGCGGTTGTAGTGTGCTGTGTGTGGCGGTGGTAGAGTGCTGTGTGTGATGGTAGTGGTGTGCTGTGTGTGATGGTGGTAGTGTGCTGTGTGTGACGGTGGTAGAGTGCTGTGTGTGACGGTGGTAGTGTGCTGTGTGTGACGATTGTAGTGTGTTGTGTGTGACGGTGACAATGTGCTGTGTGTGACGGTGGTAGAGTGGTGTGTGTGACGGTGGTAGTGTGCTGTGTGTGACCGTTGTAGTATGCTGTGTGTGACGGTGGTAGAGTGCTGTGTGTGATAATGGTAGAGTGCTGTGTGTGACGGTGGTAGAGTGCTGTGTGTGACGGTGGTAGAGTGCTGTGTGTGACGGTGATAGTGTGCTGTGTGTGACGGTGGTAGTGTGCTGTGTGTGACGGTGACCGTGTGCTGTGTGTGATGGTGAGAGTGTGCTGTGTGTGACGGTGACCGTGTGCTGTGTGTGATGGTTGTAGTGTTCTGTGTGTGGCGGTGGTAGTGTGCTGTGTATGGCGGTGGTAGAGTGCTGTGTGTGATGGTGGTAGAGTGCTGTGTGTGACGGTGGTAGTGTGCTGTGTGTGATGGTGGTAGTGAGCTGTGTGCGACGGTGACAGTGTGCTGTGTGTGACGGTGATAGTGTGCTGTGTGTGATGGTGGTAGTGTGCTGTGTGTGACGGTGGTAGTGTGCTGTGTGTGACGGTGATAATGTTCTGTGTGTGACGGTGGTAGAGTGCTGTGTGTGCCGGTGGTAGTGTGCTGTGTGTGACGGTGGTAATATGTTGTGTGTGGCGGTGGTAGAGTGCTGTGTGTGACGGTTGTAGAGTGCTGTGTGTGACGGTGGTAGAGTGCTGTGTGACGGTTTTACAGTGCTGTGTGTGACGGTGGTAGTTTGCTGTGCGTGGCGGTTGTAGTGTGCTGTGTGTGGCGGTGGTAGAGTGCTGTGTGTGATGGTGGTGGTGTGCTGTGTGTGACGGTGGTGGTGTGCTGTGTGTGACGGTGGTAGTGTGCTGTGTGTGACGGTGGTAGAGTGCTGTGTGTGACGGTGGTAGTGTGCTATGTGTGACGATTGTAGTGTGCTGTGTGTGACGGTGACAATGTGCTGTGTGTGACGGTGGTAGAGTGGTGTGTGTGACGGTGGTAGTGTGCTGTGTGACCGTTGTAGTATGCTGTGTGTGACGGTGGTAGAGTGCTGTGTGTGATGGTGGTAGAGTGCTATGTGTGACGGTGGTAGAGTGCTGTGTGTGACGGTGGTAGAGTGCTGTGTGTGACGGTGATAGTGTGCTGTGTGTGACGGTGGTAGTGTGCTGTGTGTGACGGTGACCGTGTGCTGTATGTGATGGTGAGAGTGTGCTGTGTGTGACGGTGACCGTGTGCTGTGTGTGATGGTTGTAGTGTGCTGTGTGTGGCGGTTGTAGTGTGCTGTGTATGGCGGTGGTAGAGTGCTGTGTGTGATGGTGGTAGAGTGCTGTGTGTGACGGTGATAGTGTGCTGTGTGTGACCGTGGTAGTGTGCTGTGTGTGACGGTGGTAGAGTGCTGTGTGTGATGGTGGTAGAGCGCTGTGTGTGACGGTGGTAGTGTGCTGCGTGTGACGGTGGTAGAGTGCTGTGTGTGATAGTGGTAGAGTGCTGTGTGTGACGGTGGTAGTGTGCTGCGTGTGACGGTGGTAGTGTGCTGTGTGTGACGGTGGTAGAGTGGTGTGTGTGACGGTGGTAGTGTGCTGTGTGTGACCGTTGTAGTATGCTGTGTGTGACGGTGGTAGAGTGCTGTGTGTGATGGTGGTAGAGTGCTGTGTGTGACGGTGGTAGAGTGCTGTGTGTGATGGTGGTAGAGTGCTGTGTGTGACGGTGGTAGTGTGCTGTGTGTGACGGTGGTAGTGTGCTGTGCGTGACGGTGGTAGAGTGCTGTGTGTGACGGTGGTAGTGTGCTGTGTGTGACGATTGTAGTGTGCTGTGTGTGACGGTGACAATGTGCTGTGTGTGACGGTGGTAGAGTGGTGTGTGTGACGGTGGTAGTGTGCTGTGTGTGACCGTTGTAGTATGCTGTGTGTGACGGTGGTAGAGTGCTGTGTGTGATGGTGGTAGAGTGCTGATTGTGACGGTGGTAGAGTGCTGTGTGTGACGGTGGTAGAGTGCTGTGTGTGACGGTGATAGTGTGCTGTGTGTGACGGTGGTAGTGTGCTGTGTGTGACGGTGACCGTGTGCTGTGTGTGATGGTGAGGGTGTGCTGTGTGTGACGGTGACCGTGTGCTGTGTGTGATGGTTGTAGTGTGCTGTGTGTGGCGGGGGTAGTGTGCTGTGTATGGCGGTGGTAGAGTGCTGTGTGTGATGGTGGTAGAGTGCTGTGTGTGACGGTGATAGTGTGCTGTGTGTGACCGTGGTAGTGTGCTGTGTGTGACGGTGGTAGAGTGCTGTGTGTGATGGTGGTAGAGTGCTGTGTGTGACGGTGGTAGTGTGCTGCGTGTGACGGTGGTAGAGTGCTGTGTGTGATGGTGGTAGAGTGCTGTGTGTGACGGTGGTAGTGTGCTGCGTGTGACGGTGGTAGTGTGCTGTGTGTGACGGTGGTAGAGTGCTGTGTCTGGCGGTTGTAGTGTGCTGTGTGTGACGGTGTTAGAGGGCTGTATGTGACGGTGGTAGAGTGCTGTGTGTGACGGTAGTAGAGTGCTGTGTGTGACGGTGGTAGTGTGCTGTGTGTGACGATGGTAGTATACCGTGTGTGACCGTGTTAGATTGCTGTGTGTGACTGTGGTAGTGTGCTGTGTGTGATGGTGGTAGTGTGCTGTGTGTGAAGGTGGTAGATTGCTGTGTGTGACTGTGGTAGTGTGCTGCGTGTGACGATTGTAGTGTGCTGTGTGTGACGATGGTAGTGTGGCGTGTGTGACGGTGATAGATTGCTGTGTGTGACTGTGGTAGTGTGCTGTATGTGATGGTGGTAGTGTGCTGTGTGTGACGGTGGTAGTGTGCTGTATGTGACGGTGGTAGTGTGCTGTATGTGACGGTGGTAGTGTGCTGTGTGTGATGGTGGTAGTGTGCTGTGTGTGACGGTGGTAGTGTGCTGTATGTGACGGTGGTAGTGTGCTGTATGTGACGGTGGTAGTGTGCTGTATGTGACGGTGGTAGTGTGCTGTGTGTGACGGTGGTAGTGTGCTGTGTGTGACGGTGGTAGTGTGCTGTATGTGACGGTGGTAGTGTGCTGTGTGTGACGGTGGTAGTGTGCTGTGTGTGACGGTGGTAGTGTGCTGTGTGTGACGGTGGTAGTGTGCTGTATGTGACAGTGGTAGTGTGCTGTGTGTGACGGTGGTAGTGTGCTGTGAGTGACGCTTAACTATAAAAATTGCAATTTTTCATTTCCTCTTCATAATGGTTCATTTAAACTGCGTAACTGAAAAAGTTTTCGTTATTCATACAATAGTTATTGCTCCCACTGCTTTTATATGTTTTTTTTTTGAAATATTAAATATATATTTCGCATTAAACTATTACTGAATTTATTTTTATTTTTACTGAAATTTTTTTTGGCTCTAATATCAACAAAAATACCTGATATATATATATATATATATATATATATATATATATATATATATATATATATATATATATATATATATATATATATATATATATATATATATATATATATATATATATATATATATATATATATATATATATATATATATATATATATATATATATATATATATATATATATATATATAATTTGGGAAGAATTTAATATATTTGACAAATAATAATTTTTTAAATTTCTTATTTCTTGGGTAAAATAATTTGTTGGGGAGTTGTATGAAGGACCTGTCTAGTTCGGCCTGCGGGCCTGCTGTCTCGCGTCAGGTGTTTCTTTGTTGTGAGATCTGATAGTGAGGTGTGGGCTACTTCTTTATATACCTTCCTTTGATGCTTTACTTTCATTGCTCCTTGATAATGTGAGTAGTCACGAAATCTCTTGGAACTTCTCTATTCTTTCACAGTGGTTGGTTTGCATAAATATATATATATATATATATATATATATATATATATATATATATATATATATATATATATATATATATATATATATATATATATATATATATATATATATATATATATATATATATATATATATATATATATATATATATATATATATATATATATATATATATATATAAGATATTTCATAGCCAATGATCTGAAATACCAGATAAATGTAATTGATAAATCATTTGAAATTGCTAGAAATACTTTTTACAACCCAAAAAGTGACAACTATCCTTATTCAACTAAAAATATGTTGGTTCTCCCTTATTATGAAAACTTGGTTGATGTGCCTTCTTTTCTTAAGACTTTTAATATTAAAGTTGTATTTAAAAATCTTGATACAGTAAAAGAACTTTTGATAAAGAATTCCCCCCGAAATGTTGACGGATGTGTCTATAAGATTCCTTTAATTGCCTTCCTTTGATGTATTACTTTCATAGTTCATTGACAATGTGAGCAGTCACGAAAGCGCTTGGAATTTCACTACTCTTTCACAGTGGTTGTTTTGCATATTTTAAAATCACCTGTTTACTGTGATCTTATTGCATATATGTATATATTTATATATATATATATATATATATATATATATATATATATATATATATATATATATGTATATATATATATATATATATATATATATATATATATATATATATATATGTATATATATATATATATATATATATATATATATATATATATATATATATATATATATATATATATATATATATATATATATAAATTTATGTATATATATATAATATATAATATATATTTTTTTTCAACAAGTCGGCCTCCTCCTCCCGAGGCAGGGTGACCCAAAAAGAAAGAAAATAATTTCATCATCATTCATCACTTTCATCTTACTCACACATATTCACTGCCTTTGCAGAGGCGCCCAGATGCAACAGTTTAGAAGCATTTATAAAGATACACAACATATCTCTCAAAACTGCCAATATCCCGAACCCCTCCTTTAGAGCGCAGGCATTGTACTTTCTATTTCTAGGACTCAAGTCCGGTTTCCCTGAATCCCTTCTCTTAATATTAGCCTGCTCACACTCCAGCAGCTCGTCAGATCCCAAAATCCATTTGTCTCAATTCATTCCTATCTAACACGCTCACGCACGCTTGCTGGAAGTCCAAGCCCCTCGCCCACAAAACCTCCTTTACCCCCTCCGTCCAACTTTTTCGAGGACGTCCCATACCCCGTCTTCCTTCTTCCCGTACAGATCCATTCTCTCTAAATAACCAAACCACCTCAACAACCCCTCTTCAGCCCTCTGACTAATACTTTTATTAACTCCACACCTTCTCCTAATTTTCACACTCCGAATTCTCTCCTATAACCACAAACGTCTGCTTCACATTCTAATACTGCATTTTTAAAACTTTTCCAACCCTCATCAACCCCCCCCCCCCACTACTCATACTTGCACCAGTCCACCTTTCTGCCAATAGTTGCTTATATCTCACACGAACTTCCTCCTCCCTTAGTTTATACACTTTCACATCCTTCTTACTTGTTGTTGCCATTTTCCTCTTGTCCCATCTACCTCTTACTCTAACTGTAGCTTCGACTAAATAATGATCAGATATATCAGTTGCCACTCTATAAACGTGTACATCCTGGAGCCTACCCATCAATCTTTTATCCACCAATACATAATCTAACAAACTACTTTCATTATGTGCTATATCATACCTTGTATACTTATTTATCCTCTTTTTCATAAAATATGTGTTACTTATTACCGAACTTCTTTCTGCACATAGCTCAATTAAAGGCTCCCCATTTTCATTTACCCCTGGCACCTTATATTTACCTACAGCTCCTTTCACAACATTTTTACCCACTTTAACATTGAGATTCCCAACCACAAGTACTCTCTCACTAGGTTCAAAACTCCCCACGCACTCACTCAAAATTCCCCAAAATCTCCCTATCCTCCATATTTCTCTCCTCTCTAGGTGCATAAACGCTTACTATTACCCACTTTTCACATCCAACCTTTATTTTACTCCATATAATCCTTGAATTTATACATTTATATTCCTTCTTTTCCTGCCATAACTTATCCTTCAACATTATTGCTACTCCTTCTTTAGCTCTAACTCTATTTGAAACCCCTGACCTATTCCCATTTATTCCTCTCCATTGAAACTCACCAGCTACTTCTCACTGACAACATTCACAATCATCTCTTTCTTATCATTCGCACAACATCCAAGCACTTTCAAACATCGCTCATTGACGGCTTTCTTCTTTTTCTTATTAGTAGGCTATTCGGGAAAAGGGGTTACTGGCCCATTGATCCCGACATTTTAGTTGACTTTTACAACACGCATGGCTTACGGAGGAAAGACTCTTATTCTACTTCCCCATGGATATAAAAGGAAAAACAATAAGAACAAGAACTATTAAGATAAAATAAAAGAAAACTCAGATGAGTGTGTAAAAATAAACGTGTACATGTATGTGCAGTGTGACCTAAGTGTAAGTAGAAGTAGCAAGATGTACAAGAAATCTTGCATGTTTATGAGACAGAAAAAAGACACCAGCAATCCTACTTCATGTAAAACAATTACAGACTTCCTTTTTACACTCACTTGGCAGGACGGTACTACCTCCCTGGGTGGTTGCTGTCTACAAGTGATGGTGGGGGTGCTGTGTGTGACGGTGGCGTATATATATATATATATATATATATATATATATATATATATATATATATATATATATATATATATATATATATATATATATATATATATATATATATATATATATATATATATATATATATTATATATATACATATATATATATGACATAAATGCTATAATATATTTACATTTTATCAGTACCTGGAGTCTACCAGGAGGGAGTTCCAGGGATCAGCGCTCCCGCGGCCCGGTCCATGAGCCGGCTTCAGTTGAACCAAAACTATATACGGGAAACTGAAGTAATCTGAGTGTAATCATGTTTTATTCATGAGTGTACAAGCAGAGTTCTTAAGTTATGGCTTTACAGTCCAAGCCATTAATGTAAGACTCGCAGCTTACTACGATAATAAAGATATTCTTTGTTATTGTAATGGAGTAGCAGTGATGGACGTGACTCTCTCCTGGAGTTGTATTTTCTGTTGTATTTATCTGTCATAATGTTAGTGTGTGTGTAGCATGTGTATTTTAATGTTGGTGTGTAGTTGTATTTGTCTGTCATAATGTTAGTGTGTATGTTGTATTTGTCTGTCATAATGTTAGTGTGTAGTTGTATTTGTCTGTCATAATGTTAGTGTATATGTTGTATTTGTCTGTCATAATGTTAGTGTATATGTTGTATTTGCCTGTCATAATGTTAGTGTATATGTTGTATTTGTCTGTTATAATGTTAGTGTGTATGTTGTATTTGTATTGTATAATGTTGGTGTGTATGTTGTATTTGTCTGTCATAATGCTAGTGTGTATGTTGTATTTGTATTGTATAATGTTGGTGTGTATGTTGTATTTGTCTGTCATAATGTTAGTGTGTATGTTGTATTTGTCTGTCATAATGTTAGTGTGTATGTTGTATTTGTCTGTCATAATGTTAGTGTGTATGTTGTATTTGTATTGTATAATGTTGGTGTGTATGTTGTATTTGTCTGTCATAATGTTAGTGTGTATGTTGTATTTGTCTGTCATAATGTTAGTGTGTATGTTGTATTTGTATTGTATAATGTTGGTGTGTATGTTGTATTTGTCTGTCATAATGTTAGTGTGTATGTTGTATTTGTATTGTATAATGTTGGTGTGTATGTTGTATTTGTCTGTCATAATGTTAGTGTGTATGTTGTATTTGTATTGTATAATGTTGGTGTGTATGTTGTATTTGTCTGTCATAATGTTAGTGTGTATGTTGTATTTGAATTGTATAATGTTAGTGTGTATGTTGTATTTGTCTGTCATAATGTTAGTGTGTATGCTGTGTTTGTATTTTATAATATTGGTGTGTATGTTGTATTTGTCTATCATAATGTTGGTATATTGTAGTTTTCTCGTAATATTGGTGTGTATGTTGTACTTGTTTCATAATCTTGGTGTGTTTGTAGTATTTGTCTCATAATGTTGGTGTGTATGTTGTACTTGTTTCATAATCTTGGTGTGTTTGTAGTATTTGTCTCATAATATTGGTGTGTATGTTGTACTTGTTTCATAATCTTGGTGTGTTTGTAGTATTTGTCTCATAATATTGGTGTGTATGTTGTTCTTGTTTCATAATCTTGGTGTGTTTGTAGTATTTGTCTCATAATATTGGTGTGTATGTTGTACTTGTTTCATAATCTTGGTGTGTTTGTAGTATTTGTCTCATAATATTGGTGTGTATGTTGTACTTGTTTCATAATCTTGGTGTGTTTGTAGTATTTGTCTCATAATATTGGTGTGTATGTTGTACTTGTTTCATAATCTTGGTGTGTTTGTAGTATTTGTCTCATAATGTTGGTGTGTATGTTGTACTTGTTTCATAATCTTGGTGTGTTTGTAGTATTTGTCTCATAATATTGGTGTGTATGTTGTACTTGTTTCATAATCTTGGTGTGTTTGTAGTATTTGTCTCATAATATTGGTGTGTATGTTGTACTTGTTTCATAATCTTGGTGTGTTTGTAGTATTTGTCTCATAATATTGGTGTGTATGTTGTACTTGTTTCATAATCTTGGTGTGTTTGTAGTATTTGTCTCATAATGTTGGTGTGTATGTTGTACTTGTTTCATAATCTTGGTGTGTTTGTAGTATTTGTCTCATAATATTGGTGTGTATGTTGTACTTGTTTCATAATCTTGGTGTGTTTGTAGTATTTGTCTCATAATGTTGGTGTGTATGTTGTACTTGTTTCATAATCTTGGTGTGTTTGTAGTATTTGTCTCATAATGTTGGTGTGTATGTTGTACTTGTTTCATAATCTTGGTGTGTTTGTAGTATTTGTCTCATAATATTGGTGTGTATGTTGTACTTGTTTCATAATCTTGGTGTGTTTGTAGTATTTGTCTCATAATGTTGGTGTGTATGTTGTACTTGTTTCATAATCTTGGTGTGTTTGTAGTATTTGTCTCATAATATTGGTGTGTATGTTGTACTTGTTTCATAATCTTGGTGTGTTTGTAGTATTTGTCTCATAATATTGGTGTGTATGTTGTACTTGTTTCATAATCTTGGTGTGTTTGTAGTATTTGTCTCATAATATTGGTGTGTATGTTGTACTTGTTTCATAATCTTGGTGTGTTTGTAGTATTTGTCTCATAATATTGGTGTGTATCTTGTACTTGTTTCATAATCTTGGTGTGTTTGTAGTATTTGTCTCATAATATTGGTGTGTATGTTGTACTTGTTTCATAATCTTGGTGTGTTTGTAGTATTTGTCTCATAATGTTGGTGTGTATGTTGTACTTGTTTCATAATCTTGGTGTGTTTGTAGTATTTGTCTCATAATGTTGGTGTGTATGTTGTACTTGTTTCATAATCTTGGTGTGTTTGTAGTATTTGTCTCATAATGTTGGTGTGCATGTTGTACTTGTCTCTTACAATGTTTTTATGTATGTTCTATTGGTCTCGTAATGGTGGTGTATGTCGTATTTTTCTTTCATAATGTTTACATATGCATTGTATTTAATCAAAATATTGGTGTATATGTTGTATTTGTCTCATAATGTTGGTGTGTATGTTGTATTTGTCTCATAATGTAGGTGTGTATATTGTATTTGTCTCATAATATAAGTGTATACGTTGTATTTATCTCATAATGTTGGTGTGTATGTTGTATTTATCCATCATAATGTTGCGTATAGTGTGGTCGTGTAACAGTGTTGCTATGGTGTGGTAGTATCACAGTGTTGTTATGGTGTGGTTGTGCCACAGTGTTGTTGTGGTGTGGTTGTATCACAGTGATGTTATGGTGTTGTTGTACCACAATGTTGTTGTGGTGTGGTTGGGTCACAGTGTTGTTATGGTGTGAGTGGGTCACAGTGTCAATATGGTGTGGTTGTGTCACACTGTTGTTATGGTGCAATTGTGTCACAGTGTTGTTATGGTGTGGTTGTGTCACAGTGTTGCTATGGTGTGGTTGTGTCACAGTGTTGTTATGGTGTGGCTGTGTCACAGTGTTGTTGTGGTGTGGTTGTATCACAGTGATGTTATGGTGTTGTTGTACCACAATGTTGTTATGGTGTGGTTGGGTCACAGTGTTCTTATGGTGTGGTTGTGTCACTGTGTTGTTATGGTATGGTTGGATAACAGTGTGGTTAGGGTGTGGTTGTGTCACAGTGTTGTTATGGTGTGATTGTGTCACAGTGTTGTTATGGTGTGGTTATACCATAGTGTTGTTATGGTGCGGGTAAGTCACAGTGTTGTTATGTTGTGGTTGTGTCACAGTGTTGTTATGGTGCGGTTGTGTCACAGTGTTGTTATGGTGTAGTTGTGTCACAGTGTTGTTATGGTGTGGTTGTGTCAAAGTGTTGTTATGACATGGTTGTGTCACAGTGTTGTTATGGTGCGGTTGTGTCACAGTGTTGTTATGGTGTAGTTGTGTCACAGTGTTGTTATGGCATGGTTGTGTCACAGTGTTGTTATGGCATGGTTGTGTCACAGTGTTGCTATGGTGTGGTTGTGTCACAGTGTTGTTATGGTGTAGTTGTGTCGCAGTGTTGTTATGGCATGGTTGTGTCACAGTGTTGTTACGGTATGGTTGTGTCACAGTGTTGTTATGGTGTGGTTGTGTCACAGTGTTGTTATGGCATGGTTGTGTCACAGTGTTGTTATGGTGTGGTTGTGTCACAGTGTTGTTATGGCATGGTTGTGTCACAGTGTTGTTATGGCATGGTTGTGTCACAGTGTTGTTATGGCATGGTTGTGTCATAGTGTTGTTATGGCATGGTTGTGTCACAGTGTTGTTATGGTGTGGTTGTGTCACAGTGTTGTTATGGCATGGCTGTGTCACAGTGTTGTTATGGCATGGTTGTGTCACAGTGTTGTTATGGCATGGTTGTGTCACAGTGTTGTTATAACATGGTTGTGTCACAGTGTTGTTATGGCATGGTTGCATCACAGTGTTGTTATGGCATGGTTGTGTCACAGTGTTGTTATGATGTGGTTGTGTCACAGTGTTGTTATGGTGTGGTTGTGTCACAGTGTTGCTATGGTGTGGTTGTGGTGTGGTTGTATCACAGTGTTGTTATGGTGTGGTTTTGCCACAATGTTCCTATGGTGTGGTTTTGTCACAGTGTTGTTATGGTGTGATTGTGTCACAGTGTTGTTATGGTGTGGTTGTATCACAGTGTTGTTATGGTGTGGTTGTATCACAGTGTTGTTATGGTGTAGTTGTGTCACAGTGTTGTTATGGTGTGGTTGTGTCATAGTGTTGTTATGGTGTGATTGTGTCACGGTGTTGTTATGGTGTGGTTGTATCACAGTGTTGCTATGGTGTGGTTGTGTCACAGTGTTGTTACGGTGTGGTTGTATCACAGGGTTTTTATGGTGTGGTTGTGTCACAGTGTTGTTATGGTGCGGTTGAGTTACAGTGTTGTTATGGTGTGGTTATACCATAGTGTTGTTATGGTGCTGTTGTGTCACAGTGTTGTTATGGTGTGGTTGTGTCACAGTGTTGTTATGGCGTGGTTGTGTCACAGTATTGCTATGGTGTAGTTGTGTAAATTGTTGTTATGGTGTAGTTGTGTCACAGTGTTGTTATTGTGTGGTTGTGTCACAGTGTTGTTATGGTGTAGTTGTGTCACAGTGTTCTTATGGCATGGTTGTGTCACAGTGTTGTTATGGTGTGGTTGTGTCACAGTGTAGTTATGGTGTGCTTGTGTCACATTGTCGTTATGGCATGGTTGTGTCACAGTGTCGTTATGGTGTGGTTGTGTCACAGTGTTGCTATGGCATGGTTGTGTCACAGTGTTGTTATGGTGTTGTTTTGTCACAGTGCTGTTATGACATGGTTGTGTCATAGTGTTGCTATGGCATGGTTGTTTCACAGTGTTGTCATGGCATGGTTGTGTCAGAGTGTTGTTATGGCATGGTTGTGTCACAGTGTTGTTATGGCATGGTTGTGTCACAGTGTTGTTATGGCATGGTAGTGTCACAGTGTTGTTATGGTGTGGTTGTGTCACAGTGTTGTTATGACATGGTTGTGTCACAGTGTTCTTATGACATGGTTGTGTCACAGTGTTGTTATGGCATGGTTGTGTCACAGTGTTGTTATGGCATGGTTGTGTCACAGTGTTGTTATGGCATGGTTGTGTCACAGTGTTGTTATGGCATGGTTGTGTCACAGTGTTGTTATGGTGTAGTGTCACAGTGTTGTTATGGCATGGTTGTGTCACAGTGTTGTTATGGCATGGTTGTGTCACAGTGTTGTTATGACATGGTTGTGTCACAGTGTTGTTATGGCATGGTTGTGTCACAGTGTTGTTATGACATGGTTGTGTCACAGTGTTGTTATGGCATGGTTGTGTCACAGTGTTGTTATGGCAAGGTTGTGTCACAGTGTTGTTATGGCATGGTTGTGTCACAGTGTTGTTATGGTGTGGTTGTGTCAAAGTGTTGTTATGACATGGTTGTGTCACAGTGGTGTTATGGCATGGTTGTGTCACAGTGTTGTTATGGTGTAGTTGTGTCACAGTGTTATTATGGCATGGTTGTGTCACAGTGTTGTTATGGCATGGGTGTGTCAGTGTTGTTATGGCATGGTTGTGTCACAGTGTTGTTATGGCATGGTTGTGTTACAGTGTTGTTATGGCATGGTTGTGTCACAGTGTTGTTATGGTGTGGTTGTGTCAGAGTGTTGATATGGCATGGTTGTGTCCGAGTGTTGTTATGGCATGGTTGTGTCACAGTATTGTTATGGCATGGTTGTGTCACAGTGTTGTTATGGCATGGTTGTGTCACAGTGTTGTTATGGTGTGGTTGTGTCACAGTATTGTTATGGCATGGTTGCGCCAGAGTGTTGTTATGGCATGGTTTTGTCACAGTGTCGTTATGGTGTGGCTGTGTCACAGTGTTGTTATGGCATGGTTGTGTCACAGTGTTGTTATGACATGGTTGTGTCACAGTGTTGTTATGGCATGGTTGTGTCACAGTGTTGTTATGACATGGTTGTGTCACAGTGTTGTTATAGCAAGGTTGTGTCACAGTGTTGTTATGGCATGGTTGTGTCACAGTGTTGTTATGGTGTGGTTGTGTCAAAGTGTTGTTATGACATGGTTGTGTCACAGTGGTGTTATGGCATGGTTGTGTCACAGTGTTGTTATGGTGTAGTTGTGTCACAGTGTTATTATGGCATGGTTGTGTCACAGTGTTGGTTTGGCATGGTTGTGTCACAGTGTTGTTATGGCATGGTTGTGTCACAGTGTTGTTATGGCATGATTATGTCAGATTGTTGTTATGGCATGGTTGTGTCAGTGTTGTTATGGCATGGTTGTGTCACAGTGTTGTTATGGCATGGTTGTGTTACAGTGTTGTTATGGCATGGTTGTGTCACAGTGTTGTTATGGTGTGGTTGTGTCAGAGTGTTGATATGGCATGGTTGTGTCCGAGTGTTGTTATGGCATGGTTGTGTCACAGTGTTGTTATGGCATGGTTGTGTCACAGTGTTGTTATGGCATGGTTGTGTCACAGTGTTGTTATGGTGTGGTTGTGTCACAGTATTGTTATGGCATGGTTGCGCCAGAGTGTTGTTATGGCATGGTTTTGTCACAGTGTTGTTATGGTGTGGCTGTGTCACAGTGTTGTTATGGCATGGTTGTGTCACAGTGTTGTTATGGTGTGGTTGTGTCAGAGTGTTGTTATGGTGTGGTTGTGTCACAGTGTTGTTATGGTGTGGTTGTGTCACAGTGTTGTTTATGGAGTTGTTTCTCACTGTATTGATGTCTCTTATAATGGTGCTAAGAAGATATCTATTCTTGTTCCCAGAGACATTTGGAATGATCTTTTAAACATTAGCTATAGACTTGACATAACTAGAATTTCTGGATAGAACTTCAATGCCTATTAAACTGGTTAGACTCACTGATTTGAGAAGTTTCTCACTATTCGCCGGATGACGATTTGCCTTTAATTTCTTTCTTGCTTTATTATTGCTACTGGACGAGTTGAGATGTCCACTCGCGCAAATCTACGGTGTTTCCCCACCACATTTCACTACTTCCACCAGCTATGGTGTGGATGACTTCATAATCACCTCGGCTTAAGGGTCTAATATCTTTTGTCTGGGGAATCATTTGGGTTGAAACACATACAATGTATATCCTCTCTTTGTTTTCAAAAATTCTTTGACATTTTATATAATGATTTTTCATGACTGACCCCTCGTAGTGGATGCTTAACACCTATAAATCTTTTGTAATTAAGGTTTGCTTGTCCATTGATAAATGGTTAGATGCGACTTTTCACTCACCACGTTCCTGCAAAATTGCAGGCTTTATGGGGTATGTAGCCCGAGTTCACAATTAAATACCAAAACAGTGAAGGATTTACAGTTATATTTCCTATATATTTGATGACCAACAATTTCGACTTGATCTAGATCTAGTATGTTGAAGAAAATTAATTATATGGCATTCAAGGTATTGGTCTAAGTGTACCTGCCACCATGCAACAGGTTTTGGTTGAGCAACCTTACAGATAAATTGGTATGCATCTCCTTTGTGAATGAATCGTAAATGATTGAACTTTTTCGAGGCTTTCAAAAACTGGTCATTTACAATGATTAAAAGTGACTTCATTACCCATTACAATATGTTTTGTGTGTGTGTGTGTGTGTGTGTGTGTGTGTGTGTGTGTGTGTGTGTGTGTGTGTGTGTGTGTGTGTGTGTGTGTGTGTGTGTACTCACCTAATTGTACTCACCTAATTGTGGTTGCAGGGGTCGAGACTCAGCTCCTGGCCCCGCCTCTTCACTGATCGCTACTAGGTCCTCTCTCTCTCTGCTTCCTGAGCTTTGTCATACCTCTTCTTAAAACTATGTATGGTTCCTGCCTCCACTACTTCACTTGCTAGGCTATTCCACTTCCTGACGACTCTATGACTGAAGAAATACTTCCTAACGTCCCTGTGACTCGTCTGAGTCTTCAGCTTCCAGTTGTGACCCCTTGTTTCTGTGTCCCCTCTCTGGAACATCCTATCTCTGTCCACCTTGTCTATTCCCCGCAGTATCTTGTATGTCGTTATCATGTCTCCCCTGACCCTTCTGTCCTCCAGTGTCGTCAGTCCGATTTCCCTCAACCTTTCCTCGTACGACATTCCCCTGAGCTCTGGGACTAGCCTTGTTGCAAACCTTTGTACTTTCTCTAACTTCTTGACGTGCTTGACCAGGTGTGGGTTCCAGACTGGTGCTGCATACTCCAGTATGGGCCTAACATACACAGTGTACAGTGTCTTGAACGATTCCTTATTAAGGTATCGGAACGCTATTCTCAGGTTTGCCAGGCGCCCGTATGCTGCAGCAGTTATTTGGTTGATGTGTGCCTCCGGTGACGTGCTCGGTGTTATGGTCACCCCGAGGTCTTTCTCCCTGAGTGAGGTCTGTAGTCTTTGTCCACCTAGCCTATACTCTGTCTGCGGTCTTCTTTGCCCCTCCCCAATCTTCATGACTTTGCATTTGGCAGGATTGAATTCGAGAAGCCAGTTTCTGGACCACATGTCCAGCCTGTCCAGGTCTCTTTGCAGTCCTGCCTCATCCTCATCCGATTTAATTCTTCTCATCAACTTCACATCATCTGCGAATAGGGACACTTCAGAGTCTATTCCTTCCATCATGTCGTTCGCATATATCAAAAATAGCACTGGTCCTAGAACTGACCCCTGTGGGACCCCGATCGTCACAGGCGCCCACTGTGTGTGTGTGTGTGTGTGTGTGTGTGTGTGTGTGTGTGTGTGTGTGTGTGTGTGTGTGTGAGTGTGTTGTAAGAGCCTCTTATAAACAATAGTGTGTTGTAAGAGCCTCTTATAAACAATAGTGTGTTGTAAGAGCCTCTTATAAGCAATACAGTGTATTGTAAGAGTCTCTTATAAACAATATAGTGTATTGTAGGAGCCTCTTATAAACAATATAGTGTATTGTAGGACCCTCTTATAGACAACATTGTGTATTCTAGCAACCTCTTATAAACAGTGTGATGTATTGTAGGAACCTCTTATAAAGAACATAGTAAGGCTGAGATAACATGCAAATTGCGTGTTATAAAGGAAGAGAATACACAGACAAACCCCCCCAAAAAAGAATAACTACATTAATAGAAAAGAAGATGCAATGTGTATCCCGAGACAAGAAGATGCAATGTGTATCCCGAGACAAGAAGATGCAATGTGTATCCCGAGACAAGAAGATGCAATGTGTATCCCGAGACAAGAAGATGCAATGTGTATCCCGGCATAGCGATGAGGCAGTGAGCCAGATCCCCATGAATGATCAAAGTTTTTATATCTTTACCTTAATAAGTATTTTTTGGTAAGAAACCTTTACCAGATTTAAAGCAGAGTTACGAAGATGTCTTGTTTACTATATGACTATCTTATATTTATCTTCATAAGGGATCAAATTTTGAATGAAACTTTAAAAAAATGTTTAATTTTAGTTGTTAAGCTCATTAAAAGTATGAATGTGGGGAAAAAGTAATAAAAAATGGCAGCAGCAGAGTAGGAGACAAATCAAGTGCGACATTCACAGCCAGGCGACTGACAGCATCAAATCGGAAAAGCTACCCTGAAAAAGCACCAGGTTTCTTTCGCTACTCAATCTTTGCTGCCTAGGAAACAATGTGCTCCTTCGCCTAGAAAGCATTCCACTTCAACGTAACTCACGTCACCTCCTGCACAACCCGCTTTTCCTCCTCCTGCATCCTTGCGTGATGTGCGCTCCACCTCATCACAGCCGTGGCCATCCTACCGGCCTGATGATGATGCGTTTATCATACAACACAATAGAGTAAGAGAAAGGAGCACCGTATTGAGCTGTATTATAGAGAGAACTTCATCAAAAGCTATGTCACTAGAAAATATAGTATATATGTTTCTTTTCAGAAGGATTTAGGTATATTCATGCATAAACAAGTATATTAGAGCACGCTCCTCCATTCCTATGCGCTCAGTGAAATGTCATAGAGGGTTTAGGGGCGTTGACCGCCGAAACTCTCTCCAGGTAAATTCCAGGTGATTAATAGTATGAACAATGTATAATCAGTGCCCCATTCGAAATTCTTGATGTTGATGATCTGGTAGACACATTCAGCTAGTGGACAGAGTGCACATTAGCAAGATTGGAATTTGATTTAAATGAAAAGGATGGGTAGTTGACTGTATAGAGAGTTTTCCATTAGAATTTCCGGGATTAGAGTATGGAGTTAGAGATGGAACATATGATAATTATCCCAAGAGTTGAGAGGAAGACAGTATATATTTAATAATGTTGTTTATGTCGGTGTTATTGTGTTACGAGTTATCTCAATTTATAAATGTCTCAGTTTATTAATGTTTCATTGTTCTGACTGTAATGAATGAACACGGGGAATTCCTGAAACATTATCACAACTGCTGGATAAAAGTCGGCACATGAGAACAATTAGCAATGTACGAAGACACACTACAAGGTCAACCAGGTTCTTGCCTTCTCAGAGTAGGAAAGACGATCAAATTTAAGAATTATGGGCACAGTCGTTTAAGTGAAAACATTGGAGTATTCGATTCCGATTCGCCATGAGTACTAGATTATTCAAAGGTATAATTGATGCTTACCATAAGCAAGTTGCTTATTTATAATTGATTATTGAGAGGTTGCGTGAACTTGTAAGACAGCAGGTGAGTGGATCTGATGGACTACTTTACCATGAAAGTAAATAAAGGATGGGAGATTATGAAGGGACAGAGAGAATATTATAGGATAATTATGACTGATGAGGATAATGCTAGGTTTGAAGTACAGATTATTAAAGGACAGTGAGAATATTATAGGATAATTATGACTGATGAGGATAATGCTAGGTTTGAAGTACAGATTATTAAAGGACAGTGAGAATATTATAGGATAATTATGACTGATGAGGATAATGCTAGGTATGAAGCATGGAAAACGTCTGAGTCTTGTGGAGAAGTCTTTGAAGATTTAAAATCAAGACAGGTATCGCAATTACACATTGCCAGTGAATATATTTGTTGGAGCCCATTCAGTTAGATGTGATCGTCAGTGCCAGGATAAGTGAGACAAACTCTTGATGTTTTCCCATAATATTTCTTACGATTTAGGTGTTATGCGTGATGAATTACCTGTTAATATATACTTGGTCACTGTTCAGTTTAAGTAGGCTTTAATCTTTTTCGGGAAGAGTAGGTAAGGTAAGATTTCAAGATTCTTTGAACTTGTTAAATGGTTCTTATCAACCCTGGGTAAACAGCATATCGAAACTGATAAACTATTGTAATAAAATAAGTTCATACTTAGAGGTGCATCTGCATCCGTGATCCCCTAACTGAACAAGTACAAACAATATTGTCTAGAAAAATTAGATAAGAAACAACTACCTCCCAAAGGTAAGTTCTTTAATGCTTGGAAAGTGTTAGCTTAGTCAAGCAGATTATGACTTTGCTCAAACAATTTTCATCTAGAATGATACAAGATCTTACGTGATTACGTGATGTTGTACCTGAAAGCAGATATAAGATTGTTAGCGAATGTTTTTATCTAGTGGAGGGAAACTCTTCAAGACATTTATAAAATGGATGAAGCCAGTTTTATAAGGCTGTAAAACTACCATCATTCAGCTGGGATGTTTTCTTATTTAAATCTGAGGTTGAACACACAAATAACCTGCACATAGAAGAGAGGAGCTTACGACGACGTTTCGGTCCGACTTGGACTATTTACGAAGTCACACTAACAGAAAGGAGAAAAGGAGGGAGTATATATAGACCAGAAGACATTGACGGGAACAACAGAGGAAGTGGGGGGTAGTAGTAGTAGTAGTAGTAGTGGAGTCAGTCATATACTAAGAAAGAGGAGCACTGCAAGGGAGGTAGGAGCCCACGGTGGGTAGAAGCAAGAACACAGAGGGGGGATAATAATAAAAGAACAGATATCTAAGGCAGAAGAAAGAAAACCCAAAGGAAAAAGAGGAAAAAGGAAAGGAAAGAGGGAGAAGGGAAAAAAAAGAATCAGGTTAAGTCACGGGTGTTCTGAAGTTTGGAGCATTTTACAGTGTATTGGGAAAGGAAGGCATCTACAGAGACAGTCAGGACTAAGATTCATACAAAGAAAGTTGTATATCAGGGAGGATTAAACCAGACGGCGACTGTGAAACTTAGACTTAGGGTAGACAGTTTTGGCAGAAGACCAGTCAATAGGATGACTGTGATCTCTGATATGACAAAAAAAGAACATTGTTGGTGTTGGAAGCCTAACACTACTTTTGTGCTCCCTGAGTCTGTCAGAAAGAGATCAGCCAATTTCTCCAAAGTACTGAAGAGGACAGGAGGAACAAGAAATAGAGTAGACACCACCAGCAGCATCTATAGAGGGAGGAAAGGTATGAACTAGATTAGTGCGAAGAGTGTTAGTCTGGGGAAAAGTAAGGTTGATGTCTAATGAACGGAGTGAGTTGTTGAGATTAGAGAAACCGGAAATGAAGGGAAGGCAGAGGACAGGAGAGTTCACAGGAGTAGAGAGTTTGGGAGAGAAGAAAGTCCGTGAGAAGGCAGAGTCTATGAAATGGGAAGGGTAGCCAAGACGGGAAAATGAATTATGAAGAGTGAAAATTTCTGATTCAAAGAACTGAGGCTCACAAATGCAGACAGCACTTTATAAATGGTTCAAGTAGGACCGAAACGTCGTCGTAAGCTCCTCTCTTCTATATGCGGGTTATTTGTGTATTGTTCCAGTCACAGTATTGTGTCTTTTTTTTGTTATCTGAGATTGAATAAAGCATCATTCAAAATGCTTGAAATAATGATGGCCATAATAATTGAAGAGATTAAGTTGGAACTTGATGTGTATGAATTTATAAACTGCATTTTTTTTAGAATCTTGTTTGAGGAGAGAAAATGTACCCAGTGCCGCATCAAGTCTAAAAAATTCGAACTCAAAAATATGTCATCCATGGAAAATCCTTGCTTAATATCACTAACTATGGTAATATGCCAGGATAGATATTTGCATATTTATGAAACAAAAGCTATTGGTTAATCAACCTCTCTATCATGGATTCCAGAGTCTTAAAATAGCTAAGAAAAAAAATGATTACTCTTGATACTAAGTGTTTTAGCAACATGATAGAGATGATGTCTAGTTGTTGTACAGATAGACACACACATTCAGCAGAAAGTGTAAAGATCTGTACACCAAGCTAAAGAGAGGATCATTAGTGTCAAACGTGGGTTTCTCAAACTACTCTAGTGAACATCCATTGTATTATAATACTAGGAAGGGTGAACTAGGATAATTGAAATCAGAGATGTGTCAACATAATGTCAAAAAGTTGGTGGCAGTCAAACGAAAAATGTTTTCCGTGACAGTAGCAGAGATAAGAACATTTTTAGAGCCTAGGAATTTCCATCCCATTTTACGCCTTTACTAACCTTTGAGAGGTAAGAGAGTGTATTGTTAACCCGGTTATGGAACGATTTGAGTATAATGTCTATGAAGAAATTTGTAAAACTAATATTAATAAGAGAATATTGTCATCTTTTAATGATAAAATGCATGTACTGAGCAGTTCTAAGTCATTGTGAGATTAATAACCCAAAAAACTTTATATTTAACCACGTTATGTTTACTTTTTATGAATGATTATATACTACCATGTATTGTTTACCAAGATAAAACTATAAAACTATCTATGTTTTGTTTTTCTTATATTTATTACCAAGCATCATTGTTTTCTTATGAGTACCTGTGTTTTATAACTTTTATTCTGAAAATGTTTACCTTAGGTTTGATTAAAGATTTACCTGTTAGCGAATAAAATTTGTAAAAATATATGGTGTTTATATTACCATAATTTATTGACCATATTTGTTTACCGTGATGAATTTATGTCATCAGTAATGTAAGTTAAAGAATCCTGCTTAACACCATCTGAATTCTTAATGATTTCTTACCCAATTAAACAATTGAAGACAGAACCTAAGAACGAAATAATGCTACATTCTTTTCATTGCTACACAGAAAATGTACCAGATAATGAAATATAAGAAAAAAGATAAATAAATAATACCTTGGTGTGAAGGACCAGGTGGACATACGTATGTCTGACTGATTCATCCACGACCCAAAGTTGGTGATGTCGTGAATATGACCCCAACACATTACTGCTTGACCAGAACGGACCATAACTGGTTTACCAAGGCATTTCACGGGACGAGTTAACCATAGAGAGGATGACGACATCAAAAAGTGTTACCCGCTCTGTGGGTAGCCGTACAGCATGAATTCTCACTACTAATTTGAGTAAAGATAGACGAGAGGCTTGAACTGTGGTCCCAAAATTAACAGGTCCACCACGTTTCTAGTCTCTCGTCCATCCTTCTGTTTATTCATTGATAGTCGTTTATTGCGACTTAATCTGCGTTCAGGCTAGCTTTTCGTATAGGATAAGTTGAAGGAGACTCATATGTACAAATTCTAAACTTTCCAGATTTAGTTAAAAGTTATCGACAAGGTGGTGGCTAACCTTATATGGCAATAAGGATCAACAGCTAGTATTGAAGCCATATTTCTCAATAAGGATCAAGACAATTTTAATTTGATAACTGAACTTCCTCAGCTCAGGTCACAGAGGACAACCGGTTACTGTGTGGTTTGTCCTGTTTCTACAGGTGTGGCGTGGTTTGACTATAATTTCTATCGTCAAATGTAAGATTTGAGAACATGAGCAAGGATCACACTCATTTATAAAGCAATAGGCGATAACAGTGTAGTTTAAAATAAAAGGAAGACGGTTAATATTTGGTCTCATTTTCAGTGGCTGCCGACTCCAGAGATGACCTCAGCGTGCCTCAGTCTTACTTACAATTAAACTGAACGAAAATTGTCTATAATTTAATAATTTAAAGTATCTACTTTAAAATAATTTAAATCACACACGTTTTTGTCATTGACAATGACTCCCCAAAAAATTTTTTTTACAAATTTTGTTGGGATCTGGTATTATGACAACGACAGGAAGGAATGTCAAGGGCAGGTATTCGGAGGACTACATCAAATTTGGCTTAACTTGTAAAAGAAAAAAAAAAAGCCTTTGAATATCCACACTGTATTGTATGTTTCAAAGCTGAGACTTTACTTTGAAGATCGTCACTCCAACTTGCACAAGAAGAATGATGATTATTCGAGCTGTAGTTATCAACTAATGCATTCTCCAAAAAGACAAACAATGCGATGTGCGCTTCCTGCATTGTTGAAAATAAAGTTGCACAGGTCAAGGAGCCTCTTACGATTGTAGAGCAGCTTCTGGGTCCCTGTGCAAAAGAGAAAATGCGGCTTGTTTTTGGTGAGAAAGCAGCAAGGAAACTTAATGATGGATATGTCTCTAACAGAATAATATTGAGACGAATAAATGTTTCGTACGATATATGGCTGCCGGAGAATTAAAAAAAATAAGCGATTTTTCTGCAAGACTTGATTTTTCCACATAGTCTGAAGATGTGTTCGAAATTATTGATAATTTCATTGAGGCAATTTAGATTGTGGCAATATAGTGAGTATCGCCATTGATGGTGCACCTGCCATAACGGGCTCAAGATTAGACTTTCTAATGTTGGTGAAACAGTGCCCTCCAATGATACCCGGTTTTCATTGTTTCATTCATAGGGAAACATTGGCATCAGAACTACTACCGGATCACCTGAGCATCGTTTTCAAAGGGTCATTTTCATTAAATCATCGGCTGTGAGCACCATCTTCTTCAAAAGATTTTGCCAGGACGTGGGTTCCGACAATGATGTGTTGCTGTTCTGAACTTCTGTACGGTGGTTGTCAGCAGAAACGTAGTCGACTGAACTGAGGAATTGGATTTCCTTTTCCATGCTCAAGGAAGAATATAAATTCCGAAATGTGCTAGCGCAGTCGAATCTACGCCTAGCATATCTTGTCAACATTGTTGGAGTCTTCAACAAACTGAATCTTAAAGTTACAAGGAAAAAGGGCATATCTGTTTCCTCACCAAGGCCTCGTCAAGGTTTTTCTTGGCTCACTGGAATTCTGGATGGTAAGAGTCGCGGGAACTCATTTAATTCAGTTTGCCATGCTCGATCATTTATGAAAGCTACGGGACGAATTCCAAGGATACTTTCCTGATGTGGACAAGATGGAATACCTTACATCAGAAATTCATTCACATAAGATGTTAATAGAGTTCCAGAGGATCTGTAGGAGGGATTCTTTGATCGAAAACTTGATTTGGCGGTTCTAGAGGTGCACCAACAGTTGTCCATGGAGAAAATTGGGCAGTATGACTATGAATCACTCAAAATGTCAACTCCTTCCAGGTAGCATATGTAGTCAGATTTCTTTTAAAATTATATCACGTTATATAGTATCTCTGTGAAACTGGATTTTGCTGTTTGTTGCACATTAAGTCGAAAGAAAGGATTCAGATTGCCTTTGAAAACGATATTAGTTGTGAATTATTAAGTATCATTCCAAACAGTGAAAAACTTGTATAAATGTTGGTAGAATTACCAACAATATGTTAGGTAAAAGGACACAAGTGCAACTAATGTGAGATTTTATTGTGGCAACGTTTCGCTCTCCAGGAACTTTATCAAGCCGTTACAAACAATACATGGACACAGAGGATATATATAGGCTTAGAGTGAGGTGAAGTATTAGTAATACACGTGGCAGAAAAAGGTCGACCTGTTCATGAGTAAAATGGTTATTGTTTGATCGCTAGAGCACTTAGCTAATACATTGAGGTTTGGGGTTCGAATCTCCTCCTATACAGCTGGAAAACATTAGGGACGTGTTTCCATATGACACCTGCTGTCCCTGTCCCTGTTCACCCATCAGTTCAAAATGGGTACCTGGGTGTTAGTCGACTGGTGTGGGTCGCATCCTGGGACAAAACTAATCTAATTTGCCCGAAATGTTCAGCATAACAAGCGGCTTTCTATATAGTATTATGTTATTGATGTCAGCTAGGACTGTATACCATGTACATGTACTTGTAGTAAATAAAGATATTATTATATTATATTATTATTAGTACAAATATTTTTGGTTAGCTTTCAGAAGGCCTGTTTCAGTGTTCCTCCTCTTTTATGTATTATCAGCAGCAACTGTGTGATGGCAGAGTTTATTGTTTTGAGGAGTATTCTTGCTAATACTTCAGAGATGATGAAGCTGCCTTTATTTTGCGTAATTGTGTTAGAAACAGCGATTACTGATGAGTCAAGGCATTTACGTCCTCGGAATTAGGTTTTTTGATCACTAGTCAGATGTTGAATTTCATGAGGTGACTGGCGGAATTCCGATGCTGTACGCAGGCGCTGTTCACGTTATCGTTCCTACATGCATTAATGTGATCATTAACACACGTTTCGAGGTTCTTTGCTGTTTCACCTACATATATTCTGTCGCAGGGTCCACAGGGCAAAGTGCTTCTATTTTGTCATGGTTAGATCCCATATGGAAGTGCTGGATGCGATGTCGACTCCAGTGTTAGCTTGGGCGAGTACTTTAGAAATGCAACTTGGCTGTTTGGAAGGACTATAACTTTGTTAGGAATGGTGTTAGTGCGTGGAGAATTAATGACCTGAAGGGCTCTTTTCTTGCAGTCTTCGATGAAAAAGGAAGGAAAATGTAGATCAGTGAAGGTTTGGTGTATGTACATTCCTCGTCAAAATAACTCAGGTCTACAAATATGGTAAGCTCGTAGAAAAAAATCCGATTGTGATGCCTCTTTTGGTTTTAGTATCTTGACTGGAATAAAAGTGTAGGAGATCATTTTTGTTTGTAGGTTTATGGTAAACTAGAAATCTTATATTGTTATCTACTTCGTGAAGGAAGCTTGTCAATGGACTCATCGCAGACGTAAATGCCTTGAATCATCATTAAACGTTACCACATTTGGTGAAAAGCTTGCCAAGTAGAAGAGAATCCAAAATTTGGTTAATGATAAATAAATTTAATACCATAATATTAGCTGTCTACTCTTATTTATTTTGCCAAAAAAACGAGGTAGTCCTCTTCAAACAAAGAAAAACCTGTCAGTGAGAAGAAAAATTAAAAAAAAAAAAATCTGTTGGTAAATAATAATATAAAGAAAATATTGGTCTACTCTATTTATATCTCAAAAACAGTATACATAAGAACATAAGAACATAAGAAAGGAGGATCACTGCAGCAGGCCTGTTGGCCCATACTCGGCAGGTCCTATACAATCCTTCCCACTAACAAAACATTAGAAATAAGGTCTGAAAACTCTGTCCACTCATTTGCAAGTCCCACTCAAATATATATATATATATATATATATATATATATATATATATATATATATATATATATATATATATATATATATGTCGTGCCGAATATGTAAAACTGGTCAATTAGCAAGAACTCATTTAAAATTAAGTCCTTTCTGAAATTTTCTCTTATACGTTTAAAGATATATTTTTTTCATTAATGTTAATGTAAAAATTTTTAATTTTGCACCAAAAGAATCTTAGAAAACTTACCTAACCTTATTATAACAAGAGCAATTTATTTTAGCCTAACCCAACTAAATATATTTTAAATACGTTTACAATAATTTAGTACTAAACAAACACAATCAAATATATTTTTTTCGTTAGGTTCAGAATGATTTTGGCGAAATTATTGCATACACAAATTTTCACTTGTCCTATATGGCAAGATGAACGTTGCTATTTAAGCCAAGATCGCAAGTTCTGCCTATTCGGCACGACATATATATATATATATATATATATATATATATATATATATATATATATATATATATATATATATATATATATATATATATATATATATATATATATATATATATATATATATATATATATATATATATATATATATTATATATATATATATATATATATATATATATATATATATATATATATATATATTATATATGTATATTATATATTATATATATATTATATATTATATAAATATATATATATATATATATATATATATATATATATATATGTATATTATATATATATATATATATATATATATATATATATATATATATATATATATATATATATAGCTTACAGTAATTTAATAATAAAACAGACACAATGAAGTATATTATTTTGGTTAAGTTTAGAATGATTTTTGCGAAATTGTTACATTCACAAATTTTCGCTTGCCTTATTCAGCAAGAGTGTTGCTATTTAAGCGATAATCTCAAGTTATGAATATATATATAAAGGATTTGGTTCGTTAATGAGGTTTAAAACCTATAAACTACATGAGGATCATTAAACTATATGGTAGCCTTTTTCATTATTAGACACGAATACTTTTATCCCTAAAATAAGGACTAAATCAAACTCTCACGTATATACCCTGAGAAAAGTACACTCCTCAGAGTATATATTGTGAATATACTCGTAAATAAAGATGACTGAGCAGTACTGAGGTATGATTACGTTAATACACAACCCGCGTACAGGGGATTGTAACTTATGACAACGTTTTGTCCGACTTGAAACATTGACTAGTCACTCACAATCGTGAAGGAAAGAGCCAGAATATATATTAGAGGGAGATTGAGACACTTATGCAGCATATGGGAATCTTTATTCAGGAAACGTTTCGCCACACAGTGGCTTCATCAGTCCAATACAAAGAGGAAGGCGTAAGGAGAGGAGGAGTATGAGGTAATCAGTCCCTCAACCTGGAGTTGATGTGTTCAGTCCATCAATCTTGTAGAATGAACAGCATAGGGCCGTAGACGTGTCTTATATACTGTAGTGAGGTGAGGTGAAGCAGGCGGAGGCGGGGTCATAGTGGTACCATCCACTAGTCGAAGTAGGTCTTCGTTCGAAGGTTGAACAAGTGTTGAAGAATTCTTTGTAACAAGATCCCATGATGCTGCAGTGTCTGACAGTTGTGATGAATGGTTTGAAAAACGCCTTCCTCTTTGTATTGGACTGATGAAGCCACTGTGTGGCGAAACGTTTCCTGAATAAAGATTCCCATATGCTGCATAAGTGTCTCAATCTTCAACTTGTCGGTTTTACAAACCATTCATCACAACTGTCAGACACTGCAGCATCATGGGATCTTCTTACAAAGAATTCTTCAACACTTGTTCAACCTTCGAACGAAGACCTACTTCGACTAGTGGATGGTACCACTATGACCCCGCTACCGCCTGCTTCACCTCACCTCACTACAGTATATAAGACACGTCTACGGCCCTATGCTGTACATTCTACAAGATTGATGGACTGAACACATCAACTCCAGGTTGAGGGACTGATTACCTCATACTCCACCTCTCCTTACGCCTTCCTCTTTGTATTGGACTGATGAAGCCACTGTGTGGCGAAACGTTTCCTGAATAAAGATTCCCATATGCTGCATAAGTGTCTCAATCTTCAACTTGTCGGTTTTTCAAACCATTCATCACACACACATATATTAGAGGGAGACGGAACCAGGAGCAGAACGAGAGGAGATAGTAATAAAATGGTAGTAGTGGTGGTAGTGGCAAAAAGTAGTGGTAGTAGTAGTAGTAGTAGTAGTAATACTAGTAGTAGTAGTAGTAGTAGTAGTAGTAGTAGTAGTAGTAGTAGTAGTAGTAGTAGTAGTAGTAGTAGTAGTAGTAGTACCTACCACTAATACAACTTCCTTTCGTTCTACTCCTGGCCCTGCTACCCTCTTGTATATATACTGGCTCTTTTCTTTTCGCGCTTGTGTCTAGTTAATGGCCCAAGTCAGACCAAAACGTCGCCATAAGATTCAATCTCCTATGTGCGGGTTATTCTCGTTTTGTTCCAGTCACGGTACTGCTCTTTTATTCCCCATTACACTAACATTTTCATGAAAATTTTGCCACCTTAATCAAGACTGATATCTGGAACATGATTGTTCAATATATAATAATCTGAAGCTACTAACAGAACATTCTATGGTTACCACTCGGAAAAAAGAGAACACATCTTTCAGCTGATACCTTATTAACTTACTGTCATTAGCTCGAGAAAGGAAAAGCTGAAAATATATAATTTTTCGTGGAGAATAAAAATGGAAGTTCAGTGACGCGTGGAGACACGTGCAATATTTTTTTGGGGAAGAACGAACTTAAAACAAATATGCAAAGCTAACGATTGTAAGATACTTTGGTAACAATTGTATGAAAAACAAAGTTCATGAATACGAGAAAATCCATCACCCAGCTAATCAACCAATAAACTCATTATGACTTGCACTCAAACTGCCTTATATAATTACATTAGTCAGTTGTATGTACATGTACATCCAAACACTAAAGACTGTCATGGAATATGGACTTATAACAACAATGGGACCACAGGTTATTTGCTTAGGCATATAAGATCTCATTCAATATTTTCAATGATTTGTACCACAATTAATGGCAAATTATGAAACACTTTTTTAAGCTCATAAAAATATAAGGAGGATGGCAAAGATGATCCCATGTATCAGAAATCTTCCCTATGAGGATAGACTGAGGCTCTGAATCTGCACTCTCTCGAAAGGCGTAGAATTAGGGGGGATATGATTAAGGTGTATAAATGGAAAACAGAAAGCAATAAAGGGGATGTAAATAGCATGCTGAAAATATAAAGCCAAGACAGGACTCGCAGCAATGGTTTCAAGCTGGAAAAATTCAGATTCAGGAAGGATATAGGAAAGCACTGGTTTGGTAATAGAGTTGTGGATGAGTGAAACAAACTCCAGTTTTAAAAATAGGTTGGATAAATACATGAGTGGGTGTGGGTGGGTGTGAATTGGACCTGATTAGCTTATCTCATCAGGTCTGATGCCGTGCTCCTTCCTTAAGTGGAAGTGACCTGACTAGGAGGTCATTGAGGAAATGGTATGGTGATACCGACAAGATGTGGAAAAAGACACTTATGTACAGTTCAGGACATTTATTAAAGGAAACGTTTCGCCACGAGTGGCTTCTTCAGTCCTAATACAGAGAAAACTAAGAAAACATTTATATATATAGTGTGTGTTGGGTAAGACACATATGCAACAGTTAGGTATCTTTATTATGAAACGTTTCGCCTACACAGTAGGCTTCTTCAGTCAAGTACAGAAAAGTTGATAGAAGCAGAAGATACTTGAAGACGATGTAATCAGTCCATCACCCTTAAAGTTTTGAGGTGGTCAGTCCCTCAGTCTGGAGAAGAGCATTGTTCCATAGTATGAAACAATATGGAGAAGAAGTGACAGGATGGAGCTTTTTATAGCGCCAAGAGGCGAGACGTAGGCCACTAGGAGAGGTAAGAACTCAGATGTTGAGAAGTCAGGTCCCTCTCAAATCCAGCCCCTCTCACTAGTGGAAGTTGTCGAAGTTGATTGCAGGTCTGTACCAAGATACCCTTGTGTTGCAGTGTCTGACAGATTGAACATTAAAATGGTATAAAATACCGACAGGTTGTTAGGTAAGACACATATGCAACGGTTAGGCGAAACGTTTCATAATAAAGATACCTAACTGTTGCATATGTGTCTTACCTAACAACCTGTCGGTATTTTATACCATTTTAATGTTCTATATATATAGTGGCAGGAGTCAGGTGAGGTGGCGAAACGTTTCCTTTAATAAATGTCCTGAACTGTACATAAGTGTCTTTTTCCACATAGGAGGTCATTGTTCTAAGCCAGGGGGTGACATGGACCTGCTCCGCATGGGCCAGTAGGCCTGTTGCAGTGTTCTTTCTTTCTTATGTTTTTATGCTCTTATTTGTGTTCTGAAATACAGCTGAGCTCTGTTCGTAAGACGAGTAGTAGCAGCGATGATATAGTGAAGGAGAAAGAAATTTTGTAATAAATATTTAATCGTTGAAACTATGAATTATTACTGTGTTTCATTAGCACACAAAATATAAAATAAGTAAAAATTTCGCCCTCCCTTGTATTGGTGCTGTGTTGTTTCCTTCTTGCTCTTGTGACAATATTTGCCGGCGAGAGATGATAGATGGCTCGCCGCTGCCAATTATTGCACTGTGGAGACAAATACATTCTGATTGCTCCATGTGATGGATGCTACAGCACGTCACAATGACCAATGCCACACACTCAGCTGTCTGCCTCACCATCAAAGATACACACACACACACACACACACACACACACACACACACACACACACACACACACACACACACACACACACACACACACACACACACACACACACACACAAAGACGGGATGTTCCAGAGATGGGACACAGACACAAGAGGTCACAATTGGAAGTTGAAGACTCAGATGAATCAAAGGGATGTTAGGAAGTATTTCTTCAGTCATAGAGTAGTCAGGCCGTGGAATAGCCTAGAAAGTGAAGTAGTGGAGGCGGGAACCATGCATAGTTTTAAGGCGAGGTATGATAAAGCTCATGGAGCAGGGAGAGAGAGGACCTAGTAGCAATCAATGAAGAGGCGGGGCCAGGAGCTATGAATCGACCCCTGCAACCACAAATAGGTGAGTACAAATAGGTGAGTACACACACACACACACACACACACACACACACACACATATATATATATATATATATATATATATATATATATATATATATATATATATATATATATATATATATATATATATATATATATATATATATATATATATGTAAAATATATATTAATGTGCCCACGAACAAGTGGTATTGATCAATAACAACACTGCGACTAGCCAAGGACTCGAACCCACGCTGCTTTGGCCTGCCTTATGGTAGGCGAAAACTTATGTCGCTTTTACCCACAGGATCAAACATTCCTTAAGAGTAGCGCATCCAGCGGAACTGAATGTTGTACTCGCTTCCCAAGGACATACGTTGGTGTGGGTGACTCTAGGCTAATTTCATTCTATTCCCTGTTTGGTGTACTAGTACAACGAGCAGTATTTTATATTATAAAATGCTGCTCGGCGGTTTAATAAAGTGGAATTTGTTATGGTGCATGTCCAGTCAACGGTGGCATACATGACCATAAAATAATCCCTGAACGGAATATCTCTACAGGAAACCGAAAGATCACATGCCACTGACCGTGCAGCACGATCCGTCTGTTCATTGCCAAAACATACCACGGGCGGGGATAGAACCGGCGATCAGAGAGTCTCAAAACTCCAGACCGTCGCGTTAGCCACTGGACCAGCTAACCACAGGCTAGCCACAGGCTAGCCACAGGCCACTGGACCAGCTAGCTGGCCCAGTGGCTAACGCGACGGTCTGAAGTTTTGAGACTCTCTGATCGCGGGTTCTTTCCCCGCCCGTGGTATCGTTTGTTTGCAATCGTGTCATTACGATTTCGTGAGTCATATTCATTGCCCTGCACATCAATGTGTCCAGGGACCCAACAGAAAACGACGGTCTTTGCTTTTGCTAGACACACGGTGCAACCACAGTTAAATACGAAGGGCTAATGCATTTCCAATGCAACTTCAAGAGGTTCCACAACACTATCACCAGCAATTCACAGAACGGGAGCTGAGCCCAGAGCGTACTTGCCACACAACTTCCGTCCCTTCTTTCAAACCGCACACATAGGGGATGTCGAGGTAACGGTAGAAACGTAGTCTTGCCTACAAGTGCGTTTATAGCATCGCGTATGACGCGGTGAGCGACTGCCCTTGCCCACTTAATTAAAATCCAAAAGACGATCTGACGTCCAATTATATAGATAATGGCCCCACGTAGCACGTTTCAAACGCACTGTACGGGCACATGCAGGAGACCACCAAGGCACTCATGTCTGAGAATGCCTGCCTGAGGCTTAAGGAACAGAACGTGATGCTGCAGTCAAAACTAAGGTCCAAAACTGGTGCACAAGCTCATCAGCAGAGGACGAAGAAGGGTCCCCACAAAAAGCGTTCAACTTGCCAACAGGGGCTACGACGCAGTCGGGAATATGTAGTAGAAGTGAGAAGAAGAGGAAAGTGATCACTGTCGTGCATATCCAGGAGAACAGACCAAGCATAATCAAGTGCGATTGACGAGGAGCTAAGTGCAAGAGTCAAAATTGTTGGAGCACCTGAATTTAAAACATGAAAAGGATGAGAAGTGAGAAGAGTCTCCAAATGATCACGAAAATAAAAGTGGGACCCTCCCCAAAGATGATGGTGAGCATTTAAATCACCTAAAAACAAGATGGGCAGCAGCAGAGAAGAGATCAAGAGTGCAATATCCGAGATACAGAATGCACGGGAAGGGGAAAGATATAGAGAACAAACTGTATACCACCTGTGCAAATAAATACGGGCTGCAATATAAAGCAGCTGAGAATGAACAAAAACCTGTTGATGCAGAAAACAAACACGCACAAGAAGTGCAGTCTCATTAAATGATTCATCAGGAAAGATATCAGAAGACTGCAACAGCATATAACCTGAAATGGAATGAATAACAGCTGAACGAATTTTGGGCTCTTGTAACCCGACACATACTGGGGAAAACTGGGAGAGAACACCTGGAGTTCTCCCCAGTTACCCCTGAGGGCACGAATATTCCATTGTAAATAAGTCATTATTCACAAAGAAAGGTATGCCAACAATAAGAAGCGATAAAATCTATGAGCTAATAGGGTCAATTAAGTCAATGTGAGGAGGCAACAGAAAGCGTGTAAGCAAGGAGGAATCAGAATGCTGTGAAGGAAAAGATTGCTGTGAGGGTCGTGAAAAATAAGAAGAGGCAGGAGGTGCATCGGTGTCCATCGAGGGCTTCGTCTCCGCAACATAGTCGGAGATAGCATCAAGTGTCTCAGCGGATAAGGAAGATGCCGATACCATAATTTCAGAGAGCAAGTAGAGATTGGGGAGACTATGGAGGGAACCAAAGAGGTCTGAGAGGGGAGGGGAAATGCACTGATGAGGACAGACGAGTCCTGCATTGAAACAAGAGTGGAAAGTGACTGGGGAAGAAGTCTGGGTGGAACAGGAGAAGAGGGGACTGCACGAGGGGGGGGGGTGAACCTCCACCTTTGTGGGAAAGTTAAAAAGGGATGACTAGGCACCGAGGTCGAAAAGGAAAACTGTTGGGAAACTATGAGTACCGGAGAAATGTGAAGTGACTTGGGCCTAGGAGACAGGTTTAACTTTGCAGGTGATAGGAGCAAAGAAGATGCAGGCATGCAAGGCCTTGCAGACTGAGAAACAATGGGCGAGAAGTAGAGAACGGAATAAGTAAAAAGGTGGGGGTTTCAGAAGGTAAAACCGCAAAGGAATTAGAGATGGGGGTGACCCCGGACGACACAGCACCAGAGGAGCTGGTAGGTGGGGGGAACACCAAAGTTGAAGGTCTCCTAGCTACTTGAGAATAAGGAATATGAGGAAGATTCCCCTGAAGGTGGAACCGAAAGACAGCCATAGCATAAGTAAGGCCTTCGATCTCCTTAAGGCAATGGATTTCACGTTCATTAAGATAGACCT